>NW_007726464.1:527445-549109 GCF_000696425.1 Galeopterus variegatus
TCCACCCGAGGTCCTAGTGATTAGGAGGACACAGGCCACTCGCCTGCTCCACCGCATTCCATCCACAGGGTCCTCTTACCCCCGTTGCACAGATGGGAAACTGAGGCTCAGAGAGGTTAAATGGCAGACCCAGGTCACAGAGGTGAGAAGTATCAGAGCTGGACTCCAGCCACCTCCATCTGACTCCCAAGCTGGGCTCGTAACTGCCTCAGCCCCATACCCAGACTGAGCACCACTCCTAGGGTGGCCTCCTCTAGAGAAGAAGCCACTGTCCTAAAGAAGGGCTGTGCTGCACCACATGAACCTGGAGATGTCACAGAACAGACCCTGTGTCTGAGGCAGTGGGACACATGGGCTCTCAGATACTGAAATACTTCTGGACCTGTTGGTAAATAATGATGGGTCTGAGCCTGCTACCTGCATCCCCTGATCCATCAGCCTCTTTGCCATAACCTGCGCCCGTCAACACCCAGCAGCTAAAGGGGCTATGCCCAGCACATCACCCCAAGACTCTGCCCAATGCCAACACCATGGTATGCTTGCTTTCTTGGCTGGTGCCCGAGCCAAACCAGCTTGCAGATATGACCTGGTTGAACCCGCGTGGGCAGACAGACAAACACACACACACACTCTCTCTCCCCCCCGCCTCGTCCCTTGGGAGCCGTCTCTCACCCCTCCCCCTGCAGAATCTAACATGCCTGGGCATACACGCCCATCTCCACCTCACCTGGAGCAGGTAGCTCGGCCAGCGAGGAGTGTCTCCTTGCCATGCCTGGTCTCTTGGGGGTGCCTGTGAGCCCTGGGGGGGCGGGGGGAGGTCATGGTCTCCCTGGCACTTTCCTCTTCTCCCAGCTCCCCTCCCGCTGCCCGTCTGGGCAGGCTGAGCAGGGAAGTGCACAGGGCCTCTGTGCACAGGGCCCCTCCACCTCCCGACCCCCAGCACCCAGTCCCAGCTTGCAAATGACTAAGCGATTTCCACCTCAGAGCCCGTCTGCCAAGAGGCCCGGCTGGCTGCAGAACTGCACCAGGATGCCCAGAGCCGCACGCGCTAAACCCGTAATTGGCGAGTCCTCTTCTTGGGAAAGAAAACCCCCTCCATGTTTTGTTTTGTTTTGTTTTCCCCTTAAATGAAACAAATCCACCCACGTAGTTACTGGAAACTCAAGCATGTGAAACCGAACCGTTTGCAAAGAGAATTAGTCAGCAGCCTTGCGAGCAGAGCCGTCCCTCTGTAGGTGGAGCAGCCTGCGCTCCGGAGGGTCCCCTCCACTCCCTGCTCCATGTTCCACAGACTGCAGGTGATGCCCTGGGAGTGGGTCAGAATGGAATGCATCCCACGTCCTGAGGGCAAGCTGGCGAGCACCAGGTCGAGAGTGCAGTGCCCTTCCAATCATGTGCCACAGAGTGTGAAACACTGGGAGGTAACACCAAGGTCAAGGGTTCAGATCCCCACAGGCCACTTGCAAAAAAAAACACTCGATAGTGATAAGCCCTTGCTCAGGAACCTGTCGCGTGTTCAAATCCCACCGCACCAAGTTTCTTGAACCTCTCTGGGTCTTAGTCTCCTCATCTGTGAAATGGGGATAACAGAGCCTACCAGGTGTGTGTGTTGTGTTGTGTTGTCAGGATCACAAGAGATGAGCTGTGTAAAGCGCTTTGTGCCTGGCACCCAAAGGTGGCCACAAAATGCTGGCTTCTGACAAGGCGTCCTTGTGTAGTGAGCTTAGGTGGAAAGGTGGGACTGACTTAGGGCCCTGTCTGCAGAGCCAGCACGGGGTCTCTTGTCGCAGTGAATTCTGCTCAGTTGGTTCCCAGCCCTGCTGCTTCACCCATGATGCGGCACGGGGAAGTAGGCCGTGGGCCAGGCTGGGCCAGCCCCCAGCAGGTACCGTTCTAGTCCCAGCCCCGCTGGCCCACGCTGTGTGACCCTGCTGGGCTCCCTGGCCTCACCCTCCTCATCCTTAAAAGAGAGCAGATTCATCCCGCAGATGTTTTATTTTAAACTAGCACAGTGTCATTTCTTTAAAAACAAACAAACAAAGCTGGTCAGTTAGCTCAGTTGGTTAGAGCCTGGTGTCATAACACCGAGGCCAAGGGTTCGGATCTCCATACCGGCCAGCCATATACACACACAAAACAAAACAAAAAAACCCACTGAATTATTTGCCATCATTTCAAAAAGTCTGGATTCTTGGCTTCTCTTAGGCAAAGAACAGGACACTATAATGCCAGCAGGCTCCACTCCCCCAGGTAAGAGAGGCCACCCCCGTCCGCAGGACATGCAGTTCTGCTGAGCCTCTGTCCTCACCCTGCCCTATGGTCTTCCACTGGCCACTGGCCCCATTTGTGCCTCCTTCCTGGCCCCGGGGGGCCTGTGAGTTTGTGACACAGTTTAAAACCCTAATATTATTCAGAGCACAACCTCAGCCACTTGCCACTAGAAATAGCCACAGGAAGTGTCCCTTGGGAATGTAATTAAAGTCTGATGCTTAAGGCTGATTTTTCTTGGAGAAAAACAAGACGATGTAAGAAGACCTACGCCCCAGTCTGGCCGAGGGAAACCCAGGGATGAGGCCGTCCTTTTCTGAAGTTCATGTGATTTGCTAGCCAAAGATCAAAATCAAACGTCCCTGGTCCTGCTTCCCTCCCCCTCCTTTTGTTTAGGAACAAAGATGGCCTCACTGTGAATCTCGCCCCTCTGGGGGTGCAGGAAGCGGGCAGTGGAGTCAAGATGCTGACGAGCGGGCAGCCCGGTAGCATCTTCCCAGTAGGAAGGGGCTCCAGGACAGCTGTGGGGACCACTGCAGCTTTCCAAGCTGGCCAGCTATTTTGTATATTGGGGTGAGGGGGCAGTATCTGGTGGCACATGGCTAGATCAACTCACAGCCCAGCAGAGATGCTGAAAATGTCAAGAGGGCATTTGGGGCATTTTTCAGTTGTCTTGATCACTCCTGATGGGAAAAGCACAAGATTCAGGGTCTCCAGTTTTTTCACCTTTCCAGTGACACCCCTTGGTTCATTCAGCCTTCACTGAGCACCTGCTATGGGCTGGCACCGAAAAACAGCAGCGGTCAAACTGGACACACCGCGGCCCCGTGAACTCTTGCCTCCTCCTCCCGCGCCCTCTCCCGCACCTGGCTGAGGCTTCCCACCCCACGCGACCCAGGCACACCCATCACAGGACCCACAGGACCCGCAGGACCCACTCCCACCCCCCAGCTCGGGGGCCTCTTCCTGCTCTGAGGCCGGGTGGGCAGTGGTTCAGAGCACAGACTGCCTGCTTCTGTGTCTAGCTTGACTTCTTAGCTGTGTGACCCTGGGCAAATCACTTGACTTTTTTTTTTAGCTTCGGTTTTCCCATCTGTAAAATGTGCATGATAATCCCCACCCAACAGGTTCTTGGAGCAGTAAATATGTTAATGCAAGGAAAGTGCCTAGAACAGCGCCTGGCACACAGCAAGTGCTTGGTAAACATCGAGCGAACTGGCCTGATTTCTAAAGGCTGGAGGAAAAAGTGGTCCATGCACAGGTCCACCGTGGATGCACGTGGCCTTGGCCTGGCTTTGTTCAGTGGCTGTCTCAGCTCCACCCTCTCCACACAGCCCAGAACTCTACCCATCAGCCTTCCTAAGGTGCTTTCCAAATGTGTCCCTTTAATGAGATGAGTCCATGCAAGGTTGTCCAATCGTCACAAAATTCAGCTCCTGAGCTGCTCGCTCAAGAAACGTCCAGGACAGCCCCTGTGAGGATTGCTTTGAAGACTTACAGAACGTGGGAGAAATGCGACTGTCCCCCCACACCTCGTTTCCACACGCAGAGCCTGCTGAAGTGGGGAGAAGAAATGAGTTCTAGGACGGTGTCAACAGCTGCCCGATTACATGTTTACTAAAATCATTAACGTGAATGTTGACAACAGGTAGACTCTGTGGCACGTAAATTACACCTCAATAAGACCAATAAAAATGAATCCTGCATTAGCTCCCACTGGATACACTCTGAGCCCTGAAGAGACAGCGCCCCACTGCCTATTATATTCAGAAAGGTCAGGCACTACCTGCTTTCCCTTGTTAAAAAAAACAGTGAGAAAGAGACGGACAGGAAACAGTTATACCAAGACACAAACTTCATCATCACGAGGGCTCTGGTATGTCAATACTCGGTCACCAGCTTCAGGACAGAAAACCAGCCCCATTTTTCTACTTTGTCTCAGCCCAGCTATTTTATCTGGCCAGGGCTGAAGCCTGGCTCAGCACCACAGAGAAAATTCGTTTTCCCCAGGGATGCTCCAAACCCAGCTTCCCAGGAAGAAAACAGAGGTCACATCCCAAATCCCCAGAATGTGGTAGATAAAGCCACATTTCATCCCTGGCACTTGGCAACTCTAGCAGAAACATCCTGGGTGCCGCCTGCTCGGCCCCTGGTACTGACCTTCACCTATTCCTGCCAGTTTACCTGGGCACTTGGGGCAGAGGCAGGGAGGGGTGGGAAAAGACCACGCGAAGTCGGCCTCTAGGGGAGTCGTCGCCAAACTTATTTTCAACAGTTTGAACTATTTTCCCCTAAAGTTCAGTCTTGTATAGAACCCTACCCCCCCTCAATGAAAAAAAAAAAAAAAGCAAAGATAAAAGTGGAACTGCTCAGGGTCCAGTGGCCTATCTTCCCCACTTGGGCACGGCAGCCCCAAGACCCCGCAGGAACCAGGGGAAAGCAAGTCAAACACGCAGGCATTCTGGAGAGACTTGGCTTTAAACCCCCAAAGCACAAGAGCCCGTCTGACCCTTTCTAGGACTTCAATGTTATTCCTGAGCCTGATCAACCTTTCCAGAAAGGAAGCTGTCCCGTGCACATTACAGAGTTGAATAAATGAGTACTAATTGCTGGTGCTGGATGATGAGGCTGTGGGCTTCAAGCCATCGGTCTCTCCGCTCTTGCCTGTGTTTGAAATTTTCCATTATAAAAATACACACAAACGCTGACCACCGAGCAAAACCTCAGCTGCGGCTGAAAGAAACCCCAGTCATGGCTCAGGACTCTGCTGGGTCGGCCCTGTCTGGGCATCTTTCTCTCGGCATAGGCACCGTGACAGCCGGGACAGAGCAGGCATTCAAGGAATACTGGCTCAGTGATGGAGGAATTTTTTTAAAAAGCCTTTATCCCAGGCTGTCTAGACACCCCGGAGTGTGACACGGTGGTGTGGAAGAGCTGCTTTCAGGAAGCCTAGAATGAAGACCAGGAGCTGTTCCTACAAAACAGCTCGACATCGGCCAGGTAGGGTGCAACCGACGGAAGTGGGGAATCTGTCTTTCTGACTCTCCAAAGTCTTTCTAAAGGCACCCTGACAGAGAATGAAGACCAGGAGCTGTTCCTACAAAACAGCTCGACATCGGCCAGGTAGGGTGCAACCAACGGAAGTGGGGAATCTGTCTTTCTGACTCTCCAAAGTCTTTCTAAAGGCACCCTGACAGTTATATGTAATTTATATATAATTAAGAGTAGATTGAGCACTGGTGTTGCCCCCTTCGGATGACTCTTCCAAGCTTCACAATTGAAAGGCGATCTTTTCTCATCAGAGTCTTCTTAAAAATCTCCTAACTGAGACCTTTGGACAGAAAAAACACTCACGGGTTGCCCCCAGCCCCCAGCTGCAGAGGGACTGAGCAGTGAAGTTCTGATTCCTAAATCCTTCTGGCCTGTCCAGGTGCTCAGCCCCCAGAAATCCACAGAAGTGCCCCGACAACTTGACATGGGGTGTCATGTCCTCATGAAAACTGCCATTCTCTGAATCCTGTGCTTATTCTCAGCATCACAGGAGGCTTCCTGGGGTCAAGCTAACCCCACCAATGTGGCCCCAGCCTCCATGGCCTGCACGGCAGGTGCAGAAGCATCACTACAGGGCCTCCCCCCACCCCCCACCCGAGGAACGATTCAGGGCAACTGAGCGACACCACCCCAGCCAGAAACCCAGTGCCTCAGTCAGAGCTGCAGCCAACTCACCAAGTGATCTGGCTGGGAGAGATCAATGTGGCCAGACAAACGGATCAGGGAGCTGAATTGGGTCTCCTATGGGATATTGGCCAGGGCCCCCAGTCACCATGATTTAAACACAGGGAGCACAGACAAATCTAGAGAAAAAAACTCTAGTTTACCCACGCATCTCAGGAACAACTTTGGAGGTGACCAGGGTGATGGAGGGACACAATGACGCCTTGTACCCACTGACAACCTGGGGGTGGCATTCAGTGCCCTCGCTGCTATACGGCTCTATAGCCTCCCCATGGTCCTCCTCATGATGGCTAGGCTCTGGCCCCCCACTATAAAACCCCCCAGCCCAGAATGAACACTCCTGACCAGTCACGAGGCCCTCTGTGCCCACGCGCGTTGGTGCCCACCCAGCCCCCGGCAGTCAGCTGATGTTCGCTGCACACACGGGCCGAGCACAGACTCTCCAGGACCCTGGGCTTTGTCACACACCTCCCAAGCTATGCCTGGCCCAATACATGATGCCGGTGCATTCAGGAGTCAGAGTAGGAAGAACACCAACTGTGGGGTCAAGCCAACTTTGTCATCCATGTGGCCATGTCACCTCCTGCAGCTCAGAGAACGGCTCTGAAGCTCACTTGTGTCATCTATAAACTGGGAGGTAAGGCCCAACTCACAAGACTGTTTGAAGGGTTAGAATCCATCTGCAGTGGCAAGCTTGGGGTCTGGCACATGGTAGGCATGCAACAGAGGTTAAGCCTATTTCTGGCAGAATCATGCCCCAAGCAGATGGGATTTGAGATACCTTAAGTTGAAAGCTGGCCCAAGCAGAGTAGGAAAAAGTTATCTGGAGCTTCAACAACAGAGGGGACAATGATCTTTTCCCATGACTAGAGCAACCCCACCAGTCTCCTTTCTTTTCTTTCTTTTTTTTTTTTTTAAAGATGACCGGTAAGGGGATCTTAACCCTTGACTTGGTGTTGTCAGCACCACGCTCAGCCAGTGAGTGAACCGGCCATCCGTATATGGGATCCGAACCCGTGGCCTTGGTGTTATCAGCACCACACTCTCCCGAGTGAGCCACTGGCCGGCCCCCACCAGTCTCCTTTCTACACACCTGCCCTCAGCTGCAGGCATGGCACTAAGGCTCCGGGGGCCCTGGGCATGTAGGGCCAGCTGCTGAAGTGCCCATGACCCAGCCAAGTGTGGGCACAGAGCAAAGGGTACACTTGCTGGTTGACGCTGGTCAGGGAAACTGCACAACTGCCCCAACAGCACTGGCAGGAAGCTCATGGTCCCACACCAAGTGAGACAGACAGTCAGCCCCCTTCTGGGCCTGACAGTCAGGCCTCAGAAAACACCAGAAATAAAGGAGAAATGAGAATTACTTGCTAAAGCTGAAGCTCCTGTTGGCCCAGATGAATCAACAGGATTTGGAGATGGCACCGAATTGCAACCCTGTTAGTAACCAATCCTGAAAACTCCTGCCCCCCAGGAGAAGAGGCACCATGAGTTACAGACCCCCAGCCTCACAGCCGGTCCACACGGGGACACATCAGGCTTGAGATGGGAAGAGGGAGAGTGGAGCGGCACAAGATAAGCCCAGGATGAGGTCACACGGACCCCAAAGGCCACATCACGGGTTTGGGAATTCACCCTAAGTGCAATGGGAACTGTTGATGGGTGTTGAGAAAGAAGCTGACATCATCTGGTGTTCACTTTTTAAATGGAAAAAAATTAAAAATAAAAATAAGCAAAAAGATCTCTGTCACAAGAGGACAGTGTCTGGGTGTTTGGTGGTGATGGATATGAAGAAAAAGACAGATGTCTGCAGTTCTAGGTGAACCATTTAAACAAACTGTTTGAACCCAGCTGTTCCCACCTGCAAGTGGCCTACAACTGAGCCAGACAGGGAAATCCAGCTTCCATTTAGGAAACACCTCCATCTTCCATGTGAAAATTAATAGCCAAAAGTCGAACACAAAAGGCTGCCCAGCGTATGATTCCATTGATAGGAAACATCCAGCACTGGCAAACCCACAGAGTCAAGATGCAGATTGGAGGTTACCGGGGGCTGGGGAGGGGAACAGGGAGTGATGGCTAATGGGGATGGGGTTTCCTTTTGGGGGTGATCAGAATGTTTTAGAATTATATAGAGGTGGTTACACAACATTGTCAATGTACTAAACACCACCGAATAGTGCACTTTAAAATGGCCCGTTGTATATTATGTGAATTTCACCTGAATTGAGATCCCATTTGTTTACTGGGGGCACCATCTTTCCCCACAAACCTGGGGTCACTTCTGGCTCCTCTGTCAACTACATCCAATTTATCAGACCATGGGTGACTTTTGTCTTGGGGACTGGTCTCTCTGATCACTCATTTCTTCTTTGTGGCAGGAATGGTGGTTAAGGGCATAGACCCAGGAGTCAACCTGCTCCCACATCATCCCCTTGGTGGCTGGGTGGCCCTGAACTAGGGTTAGTTTCCTCATCTACAGGGTGGGGTAGTTCTTTCCTACAGGCATCACTGACATCGTGAAGACGGAATGAGTTTGTGCATGCACAGCACCTAAAGGCCTCGGGCTGGGGGCTGTGGCTACCGTCTCCCCTTGTAGCCTGACCTCAGCCCTCAGTGCCTGAGTTATGATGACCAGCCCTACTCTACTCCTGATCTCTCATGTGTGTCTCTTCTTCCTACAATGGTGACTCCATCGTGTCCCAACTGCCCAGTGTGGCTTTCAAGGAGTCCCTCCACCTGCTCCCAGCTCCCCGCACTCCATCCGTCCCCACCTCTCCCAGCCTGGGCTGGGAGGGTAAGAGGCATCACCAGGAAAGTTGTTATGCCCCCAACACATCAGCTCTGCCATGCCCCAAACGCCCTCCGTGGTGGACAGCTGGCCATTTCTAGTGGAGAACTGCAAAGCAAATTGCTGCAGGAAGCGACATCTACCATAAGGGAGGCCCGGGGACACAGCCATCCCTCTGTGGGGCATGAAGGTTGGAGGTCATCGACAGGAGCAAGCAGTTGCTGAGAGGCCCTCAGCCCCTGCCTTGAGGAGTCAAGGGCAAAGCTCACCCTCCAGGAGCCCCCATGTCCCAGCCCCTTTCCCCACAGGAGCATCACCATGATCCGGCCCGCTGTTTAATTCCCAAAACTGTCCCTCCACCCCCCAACATGCCTGAGGGGGCTCCCTAAAGCACTAACCCCTCTTCCATGTTACCTGCAGTTGCACGAATGTCCCCAAGGCCCATGGGCCCTCCTGCCGCTTGTCCTCTCTCCAGCCACACACTAGCCCATTCTCACCTTCCTACCTGGGATGCCCACCTGCCTCGCCCCACCCCAGCTCCTCCCTGCCAGTGTCCCCACAGCACCCTCGGCACTATCATCTCACTAGACAGAGTCTCTGAGAGCAAGATCCCTTCCGTTCTTTGCACCCTCAGCCCCAGCAGATTGGCTGCATACCATAGGTGCTCAGTAAATGAATGAAAGACTCTGAATGACAAGTGACACAGTGGTAGCTCATGAGAGAGGAGGCTTGTGTGGAGTCCTTGACCTCCCACAGGGTCGTGAAGGAAACTGTGGTCCAAGAATTGAAAACCCAGCAGTCTGGTTCTGTGATGTAGAGTCCAGAACAATGGCCACCACCTGATGGCCACCACCCTGGGCACCCACCACAGCCAGTGCTCATGTACACTGCCTCCCTGGAACCTCACAGCCACCTCACGTGGTGGCAGCCACACTTCACAGTCGGAGAGGATGCCCGTGCCCAGGCTACCCGGCCAGGAAGTGCTGGTGACTGCTGGGAACCACTGGCCTGTGCCCATTCATCCCCAGGTGTCCCAGCACCCAGTATGAACACTGAGCACTGAGGACGTAGTGGTGAATGAGAATGACATGGGTGTCCAGTGGGGTGACAGCAACTGTGCCCAGTGCTGCCCACAGTGCCTCGAAGGCACATGTGTCTGAGTTCCTGGGTGGAAGGTGAGGGCAGGGCTACCTGCTGACGGGAACACCACAGGAGTAAGTTGGACTGGAAAGCAGGGAGACCCCAGGAGCTTACAGGACAGCCAGTCTGGCCAGCATAAAATGTGTGACAGGCAGGGGTGCCTGTGCTGGACACAGAGTTGGGGTCAGCAGACTACAGATGATGGTCACTGAAAGTACAAGGCTGGGGAGGGACCCTCGTAAGGAGACACTGGGCCAAAAAGACACTGGGCAGCAGGAGAGGCCGGCCCGGATGCGCAGGGCTGTCTGAGCGGGGGGAGCGCAACGGCACCAGGCAGCAGAGTGTGAGCGTGTGAGAACTGAAACGTGCACATGACTGTCGGCAGTGGGGACAGGCCATCGCTGGCCTCCACGGAGCAGTTTTGGTAACAGGGGCTGTTGCAAAGTTCTAAGAGAGCCTGGGAAGTCAGGAAGAGGAGACCAGGCATGTTGTCCAGGCCCCGGCTGGACAGTGGCTGGAGGGGACGGCTCCTCTCACCCTGGTAGCCTGGTAGCAGGTCTGGGGGTTCAGCAGCCAAGAGAAGCCAGAGCCATGGGGCACCCCTCACTGAAACCCTGGCTCCCAAGCCCCTGCAAGCTCCCACTAGCAGCCTCATCTCATCTGTCAACCAGCTGGAGGGACAGCAGCCTGTGAGCCTGGGCTAGTCACATCGCGGGGAGAAGGGGTCCAAGAAGCCCACCGTCAGAGCCCCCCGCCCCATATCCCCACAAGTGTCCCAAAAGAACAGGACGAGGCCAACCTCCCTGGAACCTGCCCCTCTCAGGGACTGTAACAAAAACCAAACAGACCAATTGTCCATCAACAGATGAATGGGTAAGCACCACGTGCTCTATCCATACACACGTCTGGAAACTGTGACACATGCAACGACAGGGAAGGACATTGAAGACGTTGAGCTAAGTGACTGGTGACAAAAGGACAAATATTGTATGATTCCACTTATCTGAAGTCCCTAGAGAGGTCAAATTCATAGAGACAGAAAATGGGATGGTGGCTGCAGGGGCTGGGGGGAGGGGAAATGGGGAGTTAGTGATCGGTGCGGAGAGTTTCAGTTTGGGAAGATGAAAAAGTTCTGGAGGCGGACGGTGTGATGGCTGAACAACACTGTGAATGTGCTTAATGCCACTGAACTTAAAAATGGTTACGACGGTAAGCTTTATATTATTGTATTTTACCTCAATTTGAAAAACAACAACAAAGAGAAGCATAAAACCGCTAGGCCAAGAGAGGCCTTTGCGGATGGCTCTGGCACCTCGGAGACCCCAGCACGTACCAGGTATTAAGTGTCAGGAGATTGGCAGAGGTGGACCATCCCCAGACCTGGAGGCCTGGGCAGGAGCACTCAGCCTGGGGAGCTAGCCAAGGGTCCCTTCTCAGTTCCAGAGGAAAATGCTGGGGACGAGGTCCATGCCCTCGCCACGCCTCATCTCATGCCACACACTCTTCTGCTGATGGTGTCAACCCCCTCTGAAAGAAGGTTCCAGTTCCTGTCTCTAGCCCAGACCTCCCTGCCATCTGGATATGTTCACTTGGGCCATTTCCACAGGTTCAAAGGGCCTCCGTGTACCTAGTCACCCAGCCCTCCCCACACGGTCACCATCCACTATGACCCCCAAGCCAGCTGGGAACCTCAGAGACATCTGGTATTCTCCACCCTCCACACCTCACATCCAACTAGCTACCAAAGTCTGCTCATTCCTCCTGAGAAACGCCACCTGCTTCCATCCCAACTGGCAGGTCAGGGCTGTGGACAGGCCTCCCCTGGCCTTCTGGCTCCAGCCTCCTCGTCACCAGGTTCTTAAGGCATCCGTGACAGCTTTAGTCAGGGTGCTCCAGGGGCACCAAACTGATAGGATGTGCAAAAGAGATACATGAGAGGGGATCTGTGAGGGGAACTGGTCCACTCAACCATGAAGGCTGAGCTCTCCTATGACATGCCATCTGCAAGCGGGAGGCCCAGGAAGCCAGTTGCATGGCTCAGTCCGAGCTCGAAGGCCTCAGAACCAGGGACACTGATGGCATCACTTTCAGTCAGAGACCAGAGGCACAAGAGCCCAGGGGTGGGGGCACGCTGGTGCAAGTCCCAGGGTCCAAAGGCCCAAGAACCTGGAGTTCTGACATCCAAGGCCAGAGAATAAGGTGTCCCAGCTCTAGAAAAGAGCCAGAATTCACCCTTCCTCTGCCTTTTTGATCCATCCAGGCCCGCAGCTGATTGGACGGTGCCCACCCATCAGAGGGTGGGTCTTCCCACTCACAGGCCAATCTCATCTGGAAACCCCCTGACAGACACACCTGGGAAAACCCAGTCATTCCAATCAAATGCCAAAGCACCTGGTTTCCCTTGCAGCAGAAGAGGGACGGGCTCAGAGCCAACCGAAGCGCTGAGAATCGTTAATACTTTGCCAGCTACCTGGGTCAGGATGACCCCCCAAACCGACCATCACAAGTCCACTGTGTTGTCAACATGGCACACATACGCATCTCCTTAAAACATACTTAATCTCCATATACAGACAATAACAGGGTCATAGTTCTGCCCAGCACAATACAACTATTCTGCGTACAACCGAAACACACCAATCCCTCCTCCAGAAGGGAGGTAAGGTCCTGACTCCTCTCCTGATATCCCATAACGTAAATACTATGATGTAAAACTAATGACATTTAAATACTGTTATAAACTCGATACATCTTATGCTACACAATAAGGAATAAGAGAGGAAAGAAAACAAAGATATTTGCTTAATGTATGTATCCATACACACAAACGACATAGGGAAGAAACACTCATGATGATCACAGTCCTCATTTCTGGAACTGGTCACATGGCCGCAGCTGGTATGTATAACTACCTTCTCCTACTACCCGTTCTGTCTTCCCTTTGCCTGCAGCCAGCACCTCAGCAGGTCATGGTTCTTTACAGGGTGGAGTGACCCAAACCTTCATTCCTGAAGGGCCTGAGCCATTTGTAGTCCTGCCTGGATTGGGCTGTTGTGATTTCCCATTGACCTTAATCGCAGGGCATGGTAATGCTAAGGGCTGCCCTCAGGGACCTCCTGTATTCCAGACATACCCTTCCTCACCTCCCTGTGGAGCAGCAGCCCAACTTCCTGTTGGAACTCGGATCAATCACCCCAGCCAACGCCCTTCACTCCCCTCCTAGCTTGTTGACTCAGAGGCATGGGGAGCCCAGAGAGGCTGTGTGGCAATCCTCGCTTCCAGTTCAATGGAATCACTGTTGTCCCCTGATGGGAGCATTCCTCCCTCTAAACTAAGACCTGCAGGCCAGCAGAGCATAAAGTCACAGGGACAGGAAGCAAAAATTTTCCTAGTGGGTCCCTAGAGGTAATGGTGAGTGGTGCCACCCCCACTGCCACCCCTTGATGCCTGGATGCGTGAATCCTGGCTACGGGAGAAACAGCACCACACCGCAGGCACTGACGTGCAGCATATGCAGCCTTCTGCAGAACCTTGCCCCAGCGCTGCAAAGTATTATCTCCTGGCTGGCACTGTAACTGTGACTTCAATAGGCCACTCTGCTGCTCTCTCAGACCAACTGCTTCGGGGTGATGGGGAACATGATAAGACCAGTGAATTCCATGAGCAGGAGCCCACTACTGTAATTCTTTGTCTGTAAACTGAGGTCGCTGGTCAGAAGCAACGCTGTGTGGAACACCATGACGGTGGATAAGGCATCTGTAAGTCCACAGATGGTAGTTTTGGCAAAACACTGTGTGGAAGGAAGGCAAATCCATATCGGGAGCAACTGTCTATTCCATTAAGGACAAAATACTGCCCCTTCTGTGACGGAAGTGGTCCAATGTAATCTACCTGCCACCAGGGAGCTGGCTGACCACCTGGGGGAATGGTGCCATGTCGGGGGCTAGGTGTTGGTCTTTGCTGCTGGCAGATTGGGCACTCAGTGGTGGCCGTGACCAGGTTGGCCTTGGTGAGTGGAAGTCCAGTTGCTGAGCCCATGCATAACCTCCATCCCTGCCATCACGGCCACTTTGCTCATGAGCCCATTGGGCAGTAACAGGTGGCTGGGGAAAGAGGCTGACTGGGAGCCACACAACAGTCATCCCATCCATTTGGTTTTAAAAATCCTCCTCTGCTGAGGTCACGCTTTGGTGAACATTCACACAGGACACAAATATTTTCACATCTTTTGCCCACTCAGAGAGGTCTATCCGTATACCTCTTCTCCAAATTTCTTTGTCACCTTTTCCAATCATGTTCCTTCCAAGTCCCTGACCATCCAGGCCAACTATTGGCTACAGCCCATGATTCAGTATATAATTGCACATCTGGCCACTTTTCCATCTAAGCAAAGTGCACAACCAGGTACACTGCCCACGTTCTGCCCACTAAGAAGATTTTCCTTTGCCACTGTCCTTTGGGGGTGTCCCAGAAAGGGGCTGTAGTGGCACAGCTGTCCACTTAAAAACCAGGCCCAAGTCTGCTCTTCCTGTCAACTGGTCATAGGAGAGTCCCCATGAGGCCATGGGTGCAGCCTGGGAGAAAGAAGGCAGCATGGCAGGAGTAGGAGCCATGGGCATTCGGGCCACTTCTTTATGTACCTTGTGCCTTCAGGATCTGCTTGGGCTTGATCACGTATATATACCAGTTCCATCTGATGACGGAGAGCTGCTGGTGCACCCAGTTCAGGTGGGCAGCTCAGATCACATGGTAACTTGGTGGCACAAGGTCAAATGTTTAGTTTTTATTAAAGCCCAGTAGCAGGCCAAGAGCTTTCTCTCAAAGAAGAGTAGTTATTTGCAGATAATGGCAGGGCCTTGCTCCAAAGAGAGGAAAAAAAAGTCCCAAAGGCATCCATGGCCATTCACCTACAGGGGTCTGCCAAAGGCTCCAAACAGCATCCCTACGTGCCTCTGACATCTCAGGTACTGGCTCTGCTGGATCATGTGGCCCGAGGGGCAGAGCAGCTTGCACAGCAGCCTGGACCTGCTGCAGAGCCTTCTCCTGCTATGGGCCCCTCTCAAAGCTAGCAGCTTTGGGGGCTGGAGTAACACACCCAAGTGATGTTATGTGTTGCCTCCAAAATTCAAATAGGCCCAGTAAGGTGTTGTGCCTCTTTCTTGGTGGTAGGAGGGGCCAGATGCAACAACTCATCCTTTACCTCAGAAGGGACATCTCGACATGCCCCACACCATTGCACCCCTAGAAAATTCACTGGGGTAGAAGGCCCCTGAATTTCAGTAGAATTTATTTCCCATCTTCCAACACACAAATGTCTGACTAAGTAATCCAGAATGGTTGCTACTTCTTGTTCACAATGTCCAGTCAGCATGTCATCAATGCAATGGACCAGTGTGGATATCTTGTGGAAGGGAAAGGTGATCAAGACCCCTGCGAACTAAATTATGACATAGTGCTGGAGAGCAGATATACCCCTGAGGTAGGACAGTGAAGGGGTATTGCTGGCCTTGCCAGCTGAAAGCAAACTGCTTCTGGTGGGCATTATGGGCAGGGATAGAGGAAAAGGCATTTGCCAGATCAGTAGCTGCACACCAAGTACCAGGGGATGTGTTAATTTGCTCAAGCAATATAACCACATCTGGTACAGCAGCTGCGACTGGAGTCACCAATTGGTTAGGCTTATGATAATCCATTGTTATTCTCCAGGATCCACCCATCTTCTGCACAGGCCAAATAGGAGAGTTGAATGGGGATGGGGGGAATCACCACCTCTGCATCTTTCAAGTCCTAGATGGTGGCACTGATCTCTGCAGTCTCTCCAGAGGTGCAGTACGGTTTTGAATTTACTATTTTCCTGGTTAGAGGCAGCTCTCGTGGCTTCCATTTGGCCTTTCCCACCATAACAACCCTCAGGTTGGGAAACCAGTGTGGGGATTCAGCCAGTTGCTATGTCTATTCCAATTATGCATTCTAGAACTGAGGAAATAACCACAGGATGGGCTCCTGGACCCACCGGACCCACTGTGAGTCAGATTTGAGCTAAAACTTCATTGATCACTTGACCTCCATAAGTCCCGCTACAATGTTTCAGGTCTCCTGCAATCAATGTCAGTTCACATCCAGTGTCCAGTGGTCCCTGAAAGGTCTAATTATTTCCCTCTCCCCAGGTAACTTTTACAGTTACCCTGGTAAAAGGCCATAAGTCCCTTTGGGGTAGGCTAGGAAAAAGACTAACAGTACAAATTTTCAGTAGTGTGCCAGGGTCCCAGCCTCACCTTCATTCAGGGGTTCTGAGTCCATAAACTGGCTCAAGTCTGGGAATTGATGGAGGTGCCATGATTCTTTATTTTTATGATTCATGTTAGACTTTTGTTCACTTGACCCGGAAGCTTTCTGCTCATACAAATCAAGTAAGAATTTGGGAGCCTTCCTATCTATTCCACTTCTAGGAACACCATGATTAACTAGCCAACACCATAGTTGTACATGAGTCACACTATTCTGACTGTTGCTTTGCCTCTGCTGTCCCTTGTGGTAATTACACCCACCTTGCCTTTGGCAATTGAACGCGCCACCACTTGGCCTTTGGCACACCAGGATCTAATTATTTCCATTGCATTTAAGTTTTCCAAGTGAGTGACCGCGGTTAGCACTGTAAGGTCTGGTTTACAGAGAAGAGCAATCACGAAGCTCTGCAGGGATGCAGGGGCTCCCATCACAGATCTATTTCTCAAGGTATCAGTAAAAGCATGTCTTCTAGACCCTCCAGTGAGGGTGAATAGATTTTAAGTGACAAATCCACTCTAGCATTCTAGTCTCCCTAAGCCTTTGAATCCCTTCCTCTACTTCAAACCAAGGGAGATCAGGCATCGCCAACTTGCTCACGGTGGACATCTTTGACCCATGTTTCAGCCAACCAACCAAACCGTTAGATCCCTTAAGTCCCCAAGCTGCAACATTAAATGCAGAATCCCTGATTACTGGGCCTATATCAATAAATTCAGCCTGATCCAACTTTATGTTCCTTCCATATCATTATCCCACACCCTTCACATCCATTCCCACACACGTTCTCTGATTTCTGCTTGCACCAGGGAGAAAGCTCAGTAGTTGTTTTGCAGGGTCTCACACCTCCTCATGCATCACACTTTCTACCTCACCTTTAGGGTGAGGGGACCCAAAGGGAAAGATGCCTTGCTCCTTGGAGAGGTGTGACCAGACCACAAGCAGAAGAGGCAGATGCACACAATACAGGGATGCATTTTTAACAATTGGGATGGCCCAAATTGGAACCAGCAGCTGCAGGGGTCACACACTATCTGGCAAGGGAGCTATCTGGAGCAGCTGCTGAGATCTTGTCACAGGCAGGTCCTTCCAACCCTGGAATCCTAAATTCCTACTCAGTAGTCCTTTCCCAAGTGTGGGGTTCATATCCCTATCCCCTTCACCTCGGGCCCAAGTCACTCACCACCTCCCTCATTTTCCAGGAGGTGCCTGGAGGTGGTAGAGGCTCCCAGACTCCTCCAACTGTCTCCCACATGCTAAATTCAAGAGGGTTAGGCTAGAGTTTAGGTTTGGTCCAGTGCTTGTTGAAAAGCCATCCACACATCCCCTAACGCCTGGCCCTGCCACAAATCCCCATGCCTGCATTGCACAAGGCTGGGACCCTGGTGGCAGGGAAAGCCGGGCTGTGCCTTGGCGGATTCTCTTCCCTGTCTCCAAGGGAGGCCCAGGGAGCCTAAGCCTGCTGTTGATGTGGTTTGTCTCATGATCGTCAGACTCATTTATTTTTAATGTTGGGCAATGAACAGAACTTTTAAAACACAAAACAAGCAAGAAACTTCCCAAAGGCTCTGGGGTGTGGTAACAGGACAGATCCCCCAGTGAGCCATTGGGTTTTTCCGTCCTTCCTTTGTCAGAGCAAGGAAGAAACCTCAATTCCAAGTCAGAAAGAGTATGCTTATCCTGCCTCTTGCCCCCAAATGGAGTAACAGTCAACCTCTTTGAGACTTGATTCTTCCCTTAAGTGCTTCTTTAGAAGCAGCTACAGATGACCTGGTGTCATGTATTTCCAGTGTGGTTGTGTGCATGTGTGTACATATGTGTGTGTGCATGTGTGTGTGTGTGCGTATGTGTACGCATGTGTGCCTGAGTGTATGTGTGTGCATGTATGTGTTGACACTTGAAGCTGTTGAGGGAAAGAGAGGGGGCTCATTAAACTCTTCTCTCCACTAGGTATGTTTGAAATTTTCCATAATAACAAATCTTCATTAAAACAATTAACACATGCTTCTTAAAGCTAAGACTAAGGCAGCGGATGTGGCATACTGTACTGGTTAAGGGCGGGCTGCCAAAACCTGGATTTGAATTTTGGCTCCACCATTCAGTAGCAGTGAGACCTTAGCCAAGTCACCTGCTCGTTCCAAGCCTTGGGAGAGCAGGATGGAGAGAGAAGCCGCTACCCAGGGTTCTTAGGAAGTACATAAGAGTTAATGTGTCCAGGACTCAGATCAGAGCCTGGTACTAGCATGTGCCATAAAACTGTTACCCACCATCATTATGATTAGGGCTTAAACAAGGTCACACCCATAAAACACTTAGCAGCACAGCGCCTGGCACCAGGCTGTGAGCGAACTTTAACCCTTAAATTGGGAGGAATACTACCAGATAACTGCAAAGTCCAAAATCAAAGTCCCTTCAAGTCTGGATTTCACTGATCTGGCGTACGCACCCCTATGCAGTCTGTGGCACACCTGTTCCTGCCCTTGTGACTTTATCTGATAAAACTTTTCAGAACAAAAAGATAAACTGATTCACGCACACCAACTACAACCTATCTCTTGAGAAGAATTGGTGCGAAATTCCCAGACTAAACTCATGAACACCATAATCGGAGGTTTTTGCTAAATGTGAAAATCTATCTGCAGGCATTTCTATTTCCCCAAGGGGAGGGGGTAGGTAGAAGAAGGGATTGAGCACAGCAGGAGAGCATAGCATGCACCGTCCTTGGTGAACATGGGCGGTGGGGAGCGGGGCAGCACTGGCCCCCACTAGCTGGGCCTCCACCCGCTCCCCAGCTCCAGCAGAGAAATTAAACATCTGTGCTGATTCCAAGGGGGCTAGTCTTATGCAGCAGCCCGAAGGAACCCGCTGAAGGGTGGATCCAGCCTTGCTGGAGCAGCCTCACCCAGCTCCAAAGTGACATCACCCAGGGCCCCAGGCAGGACCACTCCTTATGAGCCCTGAAACCCACCGATTCTCTCCAGGGTCCAACCTCCCTGAAGGCTAAACCAGGCTTGCCCCCTGGCTCGGGGCCTTCGGAACCACTAGGACCAATGTGCTCTGCCAGGCTAGGAAAGAAAAGGAAGACTTGTAAAGTTATTGCAATAGGAGACTCCACACTCCAGTGTCCACAAATCCAAAACACACACACACACACACACACACTCTCTCTCTCTCTCTCTCCATCTACTGGGTAAAGTGCTCTCTGCATAAGAAGAAATGCAGTAAGAGACAGGAGGAGCGCTTAAAATGATCTAATCCAGCCATCACTTTGCAGCTGGGGAGACGTGAAGTGCCTGGCTCATGACCTCAGTGCTGGGGGCAGAACTCAACAGCAGCAGCCAGGGCTGGCAGCCTTGGTCCATCACCCCGGCTGTGCAATCTGGGTAAATCAGCTGCCTTCTCTGGCTTCTGCTGGGAAAGGAAGGGTTTATCAAATAGATGCCCTGTAAGATAGGGCTTCCCTAACTCCACGGTTCCTCAGGGGGGAAAGGGTGCTGCTAATGCCTAATCTAGCGCTTTCCGCCACCCAGGGGGTTTTAGGAAGGAGTGGGGCAGAGCAGGGAGAAGCAGCCCCCATCCCCTCCCTTGCTTGTTGTTCTCCTCACACCCAACAACCGGGGATGAAGTGGTGGGCCCAGCACTCCCCGCCCCCCGACTGTCCTGTCCCCGAGAGAAAATTCTTCCAAGGACACCAAACCTTAGTCACCGGGGATGGCGTCTTTACCACAAACACCTGTTAAAACTCAACTCATGACCAGTTTCTGATGCTACGGGCTGGAGTGTCTAATTAAATATTACTCACTCAGGAAGCAGCCCTGCCAACTCACCCCCAAACTGGGGAGTTCATTTTCAGAGAAAAAGAGAGGGGAAGAGAGACTGAGCCTGCGCCCTCCTCGGCTGGCACCACAGGGGCTTCCCTAGTGGGCTGTCCAGGGGTCCAGCAAAGTGCACTTTCCAGAACCCAGCAAGGAAGGCCAAGTTAGCAGCTCTCGGGAACCGCTGGCCCCACTGCCGGGGAACCACAGACGGCACACGCACACTCACAGCCCCTAAAACACACACACACACACACACACACACACACACACTCTCTCTCTCTCTCTCTCTCTCTCCATCTACTGGGTAAAGTGCTCTCTGCATAAGAAGAAATGCAGTAAGAGACAGGAGGAGCGCTTAAAATGATCTAATCCAGCCATCACTTTGCAGCTGGGGAGACGTGAAGTGCCTGGCTCATGACCTCAGTGCTGGGGGCAGAACTCAACAGCAGCAGCCAGGGCTGGCAGCCTTGGTCCATCACCCCGGCTGTGCAATCTGGGTAAATCAGCTGCCTTCTCTGGCTTCTGCTGGGAAAGGAAGGGTTTATCAAATAGATGCCCTGTAAGATAGGGCTTCCCTAACTCCACGGTTCCTCAGGGGGGAAAGGGTGCTGCTAATGCCTAATCTAGCGCTTTCCGCCACCCAGGGGGTTTTAGGAAGGAGTGGGGCAGAGCAGGGAGAAGCAGCCCCCATCCCCTCCCTTGCTTGTTGTTCTCCTCACACCCAACAACCGGGGATGAAGTGGTGGGCCCAGCACTCCCCGCCCCCCGACTGTCCTGTCCCCGAGAGAAAATTCTTCCAAGGACACCAAACCTTAGTCACCGGGGATGGCGTCTTTACCACAAACACCTGTTAAAACTCAACTCATGACCAGTTTCTGATGCTACGGGCTGGAGTGTCTAATTAAATATTACTCACTCAGGAAGCAGCCCTGCCAACTCACCCCCAAACTGGAGAGTTCATTTTCAGAGAAAAAGAGAGGGGAAGAGAGACGAGCCTGCGCCCTCCTCGGCTGGCACCACAGGGGCTTCCCTAGTGGGCTGTCCAGGGGTCCAGCAAAGTGCACTTTCCAGAACCCAGCAAGGAAGGCCAAGTTAGCAGCTCTCGGGAACCGCTGGCCCCACTGCCGGGGAACCACAGACGGCACACGCACACTCACAGCCCCTAACTCACACACACACACACACTCCCGGGGACGCACACGCAGACACTCACACAGACACACATGCACACGAACACTCACAGAAACAACTCATACACGGACACATCCACAAAGACACACACACAGACACACACTCCCGGGGACGCACACGCAGACACACTCACACAGACACACATGCACACGAACACACTCACACACTCGGGCACACGGCACACTCACACAACTTCCTCGGACACCCGCGGCCTCTCACAGGCGCTGAGACTCCTCATCCGGAGCCTCTGCTGTCCGTCCGTCCGTCCCTTGGACTCGAACAGGACGATGATCACGTCCCCGCACACACCTGGGACGCGGGGTGACCCAACCCGCGGTTCCACCGACGGACCCAGGCCGCTCTCGCTTTCCTGTTTTAATCGATTTCCTGACATAACCCCGGGGCTCTCCCTTCGTGGCCGAGAGAAGCCGCCGCGGCT
>NW_007726464.1:550750-551999 GCF_000696425.1 Galeopterus variegatus
CCTGTCTTTCTACCTCATTAAAGGAATTTTCCTCCCCCTGCCTCAAACAGAGCAGTCACCTGGAACTGGGATGATTTTTTTTTTCCTTTTTTTTTTTGGTCTTTTTTCGTGACCTGTATCGGGATCGCAACCCTCGGTGACGCGCCCGCACTGCGCTCAACCAGTGAGCAGACCGGTCTCTATATGGGATCCGAACCCTCGGTGGGAGCGCCGCCCTCTACCGAGTGCGCCACCGGGCTGGCCCAACTGGGATGATTTTTAAAGAAGTTACTGTTTTAAGAGCAGTCTCCTTACAGTCTTCCACCCCTCACAGCCTGCAGTGTCCATTGGAAGGGGTAGGGAACTGGCATCACTCGAGGCTGCAATAAATCATGTGGTTTCCATAGTTATTTAATCTTTACCGTAACCCTTTGAGGGTGGAACTGTTGTTATACTCATTGTAAAGATGAGGAAATGGTGAGGTACCTGCAGCATTCTATTAGAACTCAAAGTTTGAGGTCTTCTCACCTCGCTATGCTGAAAATCAGCTTAGTTTAGTTATGAACCCAGAATTAAAATACAGAGGCTCAACTGACTGCTGTGGGCAGGACGAGCTCGAGTGGGCATTCCGGCCTCTCAGTCGACTTCTAGGTTCAAGTTGTCCAGCAGTGTGGAACCAAGAACGGTCAGGTGGGCAGCCACAGCCAGTGACTTAGGGGTGCCTCCGGTTTAAAAGAGCACGTCTCCCTTTGACCACTTAGCAGTGTGAGAACTGTTCATGTTAGAATGTCGCAGACAGCAGGCGGTCTTTCTGAGTTACTGCTGCACCCCAGAGCAGTGTAGTTGCTGAAGAGCACAGCTGCCTCTGATCTGGTCAGTTCTCTCCCTTGGAAGAGTAGCCATGTTTGGTGTGTCATTCCAGAAGTATGTGTTCCTTACCAGGTGCCCTCATGTCACGGGGCTGGTGCCATAGCCACACCACCTGGGGGCAGGATGCTGTCAGCTTTCCCAAGGGGAGCTCCTCCAGGCCCACCTCTTAACCTGTGGAAGAGCTTCCAGGGCAGACTGGAGCACATTTTGTGTAATTCAAGTGGGTGGTAAGTTCATTTGGGGGTGGAGACCCCACCTTTGATGTGAGGGCCCTGAAAAAGGCAGTTCCCAATTATGAGTCTTCAGCACCCCCATTCTACGCCTTCACCATTAATCTTGAAAGCTTAGCTCTGAACCAGTCGGGTAATTAGGCCATGCTGACCTCAGTTTCCCAGAGGAA
>NW_007726464.1:552583-602437 GCF_000696425.1 Galeopterus variegatus
GGAAGAGCTTCCAGGGCAGACTGGAGCACATTTTGTGTAATTCAAGTGGGTGGTAAGTTCACTTGGGGGTGGAGACCCCACCTTTGATGTGAGGGCCCTGAAAAAGGCAGTTCCCAATTATGAGTCTTCAGCACCCCCATTCTACGCCTTCAGCATTAATCTTAAAAGCTTAGCTCTGAACCAGTCGGGTAATTAGGCCATGCTGACCTCAGTTTCCCAGAGGAAACCCTGGGGAGCGAGCCTTCCCCTCCTCCAGGACCCTGGGCAGGTGGACCTGTTGATGGGCAGCTGGTGATCCAGCAGTGGCCGCTGTGGCGTGCGGCAGTGTTGAGCAACCCTGGAGGCCAGATTGTGTGTGAAAGGGCAGGACTACACTCATCTGTGCTGACACTGATGTTTGTTAAAAAGATACATAATCTTGCAATATTGTAACATCAGCTGATAAACACTATCCAAGAATTTGAAAACTGACTCAAGTCTTAAACCCAGTACTGTGTTCCACAGGGGTGAGTAGGGAGTGGGGACACTCTGGGCTCCCACTGGTGCCACCCCCCATCCCCCATACGTTCTATCACTTGCATCAGCACAATTTGCTCACTTCTTTAATCTGTCTCAAAAAAATGATGAGAAATTGTTAGATAGCAAATTAGCATCAGCTGCTTTTTCTGATGACGATTCTGAGTCTGTCTAGATATGTCTTGGACACACTTTGGGCGCTTAGAGCAGAATCTTGCTGCCCTCACAAGAGTTGGGGACTCCCATCTTCTCTGAGTCCCTTTTGTTGATTGGAGTGAATGGGCAAAGGATTTGGAATTACACAAGGCTAATGCAAACCACAGCTCTGCCATTCACCAGCTGTACCACCTTGAAAAAGTTACTAACCTTTTTGAGATCCAGTTCCTTATCTGCAGAATTGCTGTAGACATTTCCCAGGATTTGGGGAAAGGGTTGTGACCCTATGACAAACATTAATTGAGCACAACATGTACAGGACATTGTGTTAGAATGAAATCAAAGGGTTTTGAGGAGTTTCAAGGTTAAATAGACTTTCCCACAAATGCATAGGATCTGTAACACAGAAATGTAGCAAGATTCACCAGAACAGAAAAAACACTGGAGCATATGAATAAAATTTGGGCTCGTTATGCATTCCCAGCATAAGATATACTTATCTCATGAAGTAAAACTGAAGTAGAGAGGTCCTATCTTACAGATTTTTGATCTTATAGTTCACAAATTAGTACATTAATTCATTTTGTATATTCTTTGGCCTTAAATTGCTGTAGTCACACAAAGTCACATATTATTAGACAGTGACACCTGCTGGCAAATTGTGAGATTGCAGTATAGCTCTATCAGACATTATTAACCATGAATAAAGGAAAAAATGCAAAGCAAAGCTTCAGTAACTTTAAATAAGACATTGCGTGATGACCAGGCTCAGGGAGAGTTCCTATGACTTTGGGAGGAAATTAGTAAAGAGATGATCTTGGGCTTCTCACAATAATTATTGCAAAGTTCTTCAAAAATATGTCTAGGGAAATAATCGTGAGCAGGCTGTGATCTTCCTGCCTATCTTAACTCTTCGCCAGACATTTTCAATAGTCTTTCAGTGTATTTTTCCCCATGGGACAATGTCTTGAATATTATAGTAAAATTCCACTAAAACAATAGAAGCAAAACCCCCCTCCAAGTATTTATTCATTTGGTCCCTCATTGTTTATTTTTCACTGAATATTGAGGAGCCTAATGAGTAAGTATTGATTGTGCTGTTCTGCATGATGGAGAGAGAGTGGTAGATGAAAATGGACCAGGCTCCTAGTCTTAGAAGATTTCCATTGAAGTGGGAAAGACGGATGATAAACAGTGAATGAGGGCCAAGCCCATGGCGCACTCGGGAGAGTGCGGTGCTGGGAGTGCAGCAGGGATGGCCGGTGCGCTCACTGGCTGAGCGTGGTGCAGCGGTCTCAAAACAGACAAAAAAAAAAAAACCAAAAAAAAAAACAGTGAATGAGATCATTCAGATTGTAACAAGTGATAAAAAAGAATCATGGCTCATAAATTTGCACTGTGGTGTATTTTTCCTTAACTTAGAGAGAGAGGGAGACAGAGAAGACCTGTATTCGGTGGCTTCAGTTCAAATATTAAGACTCTATAAAAAGATTCTAGAAATGTCACCTTTCTGTTCCAAATGACAGATCAGAAACCTCCAACAGTCAGGGACTTATCTCTCCCTCCTGTCCCCCACTGCACAGCTTGCTGTATTTGGTAGACACCTTGACAATGAGTCCAAGCTCACAGGTCTGGCCTCTCTGCTCCATCCTCACCTCAGGATGCCCCAGTCCCCAGCCTGGGGGTCTGCCTCATTCATTCAGTAAGAATTTGTTGGGAGTATGCCCTGCTCTGTGCTGGGAGCTTGCAAAGTTAGCGTTGATCCCACAAGGATGTTTGGAGAGAGAGAATGAATCAGCTTCCATTCTGTCTCACTCCTGGAAGAACACCTCCAGGAGCTTGGAGCATCAGTCCTGCCACCTTTCCGCAGAACCTGGCACATTCCAACAGGGAACACGGTGACGCTGGCTGTGGGAGGGCTTTTCCTCAGTGGGGATGTCCTGAATCTTTCTCTCCAGGTTGGAAGAAGAAAGAATTAAGGTGTCCAAACCCATAGGATGACAATTGATTTTTTTTAAAGCTGGCATTTATTGAGTGCTTACTGTGTGCCAGGCACTGTGCTCTGTGCTTTACATGTACCGTGTCATGTGACTCTCCTATGAGGTAGATGCTGTGACTATCTCCATTTTACAATGGGGAAGCTGAGACACAAAGTGGTTAAGTAGATCGTCCAGAGTCACCAAGCCACTAAGTGCTACTCAAAAACCAAGCCACTAAGTGCTACTTAAAGACCCAAGCTGCTGAAAAGCATAGATCAGATTGAGTGTGATCCCTAGGAACCCAGGGCACCAGTAGCACCTAGTGGCAAAGAAGAGGTAAGTGCTGCCTTCCCAGCCCCTGGAAAGGGTCACAGGCAGAACAATAGCCAAACAGAAACCCTGCACCAGTCAGAGACACGCCTGTCCACATGACAGGGAAAGGAGCAGATGCCATCTCTTAAGGAGTGGATCCATGGTCGATAGAGGGGTCGAAAAGATAGTCAAGGGAAGAGCGGGGCACCAGATGGCCCGCAGGTGGGCCCAGCTCCAGATTCCATTCATTTTACCCCTGAAGTAACTCCCAACAAGTGCTGCCTTCCCAGCCCCTGGAAAGGGTCACAGGCAGAACAATAGCCAAACAGAAACCCCGCACCAGTCAGAGACACGCCTGTCCACATGACAGGGAAATGAGCAGATGCCATCTCTTAAGGAGTGGATCCATGGTCGATAGAGGGGTCGAAAAAATAGTCAAGGGAAGAGCGGGGCACCAGATGGCCCGCGGGTGGGCCCAGCTCCAGATTCCATTCATTTTACCCCTGAAGTAACTCCCAATGCTGACCACTCCTGTCACCTCCTCTGCCCCTCCCCTATCCCACACTATACTGGGTTGAATAGTGCGCCCCCAATATTCGTGTCCACCTGGAACCTGTGAATGTGACCTTTTTTGGAAATAGGGTCTTTGCAGACATAATCAAGTTATGCTGAGGTCATACTGGATTAGGGTGGGCCCTAACCCAATGACAGGTGTCCCTGTAAGAGGAGGAGATTTGGACACAGACACACAGGTGAGATTGGAGTGATGTGTCTACAAGCCAAAGAATGCCAAGGATTGCCAACAGCTGTCAGAAGCTGGAAGTGGCAAGGAAGTATCCTCCCCTAGAGCCTTTGGAGAGAGCATGGCCCTGCCGACACATTGATCTTGACCTTGGCAGCCGCAGGAAACTAATACACGTGCCATCATCCGCTCTCCCCTGGATGGCTGCCAGGCCTCCTCACCCACCTCCCTGCTGGCATTCATGGGCCCCGCAATATGCTTCCCACTGGGCAACAGAAGTGATCTTTGCAAAATGCTTACTTTGCATGGACCCCCACCTGTTGCTGTTAAAATAGAGTCCAGAAATCTCAACGTGCCCACAAGGCTCTCTGTGTTCTGGCTCCTGCCCACCCCTCAGTCTCATGCAGCACCCTCTCCTGGCCCCACCACCTTCTTCCATCCTTTGGGTCCTCAAAGTTCCATGCTCCTCCCGCCATGAAATGTCACCGCAGGCCTCTCTACTGGGATCTCCCTTCCTTCCCTGCTTCCCATGGTCCCCCCACCAATCCCCAGCTCCAGCTCCCACTCCTGCCCTCTTGACAGGCTCATTGCCTCTGTTACTGCACATGCTCTCATGGACCCTCTCTCATTGCCTGGTCACAGAGGAGATTTTTACACTTCCCTGTCTGAGTCTTTGATTAATCTGCATCTCATCAGACTGTACATTTCATGAGGGTCTGTGTTTGCTTCCCACTGAAACCCCAGTCTTATCTTGGACCTTGGCACATAGTGGGCCCTTGTGTCAGTAGCCATGGCTGTGTAACAAACCACCCCAAGACTCAGTGGCTTCAAACCATAATTACTCATTCTCACTCCCATTTCTGCAGGGTAGCTGGGGCTCAGCTGGTCCCCCTGGGCTTGACTGAGTGACTCTGCTTTGGGCTATAGGGCTTCTGGGCTTGGTTCACAGCTGGGCTCCATGTGTGTTCATCTTATGGCTTGGGCTGAAGGGGCGGAAGGAACTCTGGCAATGGCAGAAGGAAAGCCTGATGGTACAAGTGCATTTCAAGCCTCTGCTTGAGTCTTATCTGTTCACTTCCCAGTGGCCAAAACAAGTCACATGGCTGAAACTTAGGGCAGAGAAGGATGCCGCTCCAGTGGGTGGAGTGGAGGAATAGCAAAGATTTTCTAAACAATAATCTCCCACTGTCCTCAATCAATATTTGAATAAAGACATTTGTTTGAGCAAACTTAGTCATACAGAAACAAAGGGATAGCCCAGTGAAGAATTAAAGGAGGGTCCTGGATGTGTTGCAAGTTTGACATGATCCAGACCCCTGTAGACTTCCATTATCTTGATCATAATTTCTGCTGTACAGGTCATTTGCAGAAAGGCAGGGTGGCCTAGAGGACTCAGGTACCCAACTGCCAGGGTTGAAGTCAAGCTTGACCATGACTTTAGGAGAGTCACTGAATCTCTCTTTGCTTTAGGTGCCTCATCTGCAAGATGGGGATAAGAATGGAGAATGCCTTGTAAGAGCTGTAGCAACACCCGCCCCAACCGTTCCCATCTCCTGACCTGAGTGTCATGGTGACTACGGTGCATCCAGCTCTGAGGCACACTGGCTGGCTTCCCACAAGTGTAACGTGAGAGGATTCCTGGGCACTTCTCCAACCTTCCTACTGAGCCCGAGGCTTGGGAAACTGTGGGACCTTCTTAGCACCAAGCATGGGCAACCCAGAGGCACTGGGTGGTTAACACCCACAGGAGCAAACCTCTGACCTCCCCTTCAAAGGATTATGATCTATTACTATCATTTATTTTAATGCTCAAATTATGCCAGATTTGACCCATGGGAGCATCTGCAAGCTGGCTTCTGTCACATCCTTTTGACACATCCTCACTGTTCTTGGAGTATTTCCTTTCCTACACAGCAAGATGTTCTAGGCTCATCTTATACGTCCCCTGCCCCGGTCCTCAAATTCACCATTTCTCCGAGGAGCCCTGATTCCTTTCCCTGGAGAGAGAGATTTAAAACCCAGCACCCAAGTGTTTATTCTGACTGGCCCTTGTCAGCTGGACCCCTGCTCAAAGAGAAACCATGCCAGACTGGAGCAGGAGGCCAGAGGCTCCAGAAGTGGAACCAGTGGGTGACCTCATGTGCTGACTATATTAAGAGGAAGGTCACAGAGATGTAGAGGGAAGAATCAGTGACAGGAAATTAAAAGACAAGGCAATAATTAACTACAGGAAAAACAAAACAAAACAAAAATACCAGAAAGGAAATGTAATCATAGTACACTACATGGCTCAGATGTAAACAATATTTACATAGTCATAATAATGGACACAATGAATATTGATTTAACCAAAAATTGTGATATAACTATATTACGAACTTGGAAGGAAAAGAGTGTGAATTTCATACATGAAAGATGGTAATAATAATAATAATAATAGGCACCAACACTTACTAAGAGCCTATGACGTGCCAGACACAGGATATATACTTACACGTGTCAACTCCTTTAATCCTCACAGGAGCTCTGTGGTGAAGGTATTACTATCCATATTCTAGAGGAAGCCGATGAGATAAGTGACTTGTTAAGGATTGCACAGCTAGTAAATGGCAGAGCCTGAGAGTGAACCCAGGTAATCTGGCTCAAAAGTCAGCATCTTAACCATTATCCTGTGTGGCTTCTTAGATTTTAGACATTTAGGTAATGTCAAAAAGAAAACATCGTGAAACGGAAGTATACGCAGTCTGTTGAGGGACACGGCAGTGAATATTAGAACAGCTAAAAGGAATTGTGAGTTGTCACTGCTTGGGTACAACAGTCCGCTGTGGGAAGGGGAGGGGCAGGAAATTGCTGGGGGGTTTTGTTTTACTTGTAGCACTTTGATGTTTTAAAAACCATTTGCCTGTGTCTTTGTCCATCTGGGCTGCTAAAACAAAACACCATAGACTGGGTGGCTTACAAACAACAGAAATTTATCTCTCACAGTTCTGGAGGCTGGAAGTCCAGGATGAAGACTCTGGCAGAGCCAGTGTCTGGTGAGGGTCCCCTCTTTTTGCTGTATCCTCATGCGGTGGAAGGGGTGAGGGATCTTTCTGGGGCGTCTTTTACAAGAGCACTAAATGCAATCATGAGGGCTCCACCTCATGACCTCATCACCTCCCGAAGGCCCCGCCTCCTAATACCATCATCTTGGGGGTTAGGATTTCAACATACGAGTTTTGGAGGGACACAAACATTCAGACCATAGCATCATGCATTATTTTGATTAAAATGCAAATCAAATCAAGAAAAGGAGATTCCAACAGTACAAAAGGACCCCCAGCCCCTCCCCAGAGGCAACCCTCTCACCAGCTTGTTGTGCATCATCCAGAGATTTCTAGACCCATCTGTGCTTTCCAACATGGGTGCACACGCCACACCCGGGTCTCCCTCTTGCCTCTCTCCCCTGAACAGTCCGCCTTGGAGATGGTTCCCATCAGGGCCCAAGGTCACTCCCTAGTGTCCCCTTGCACCTCTCTGACTCATTATCAAGCAGGGTCTCCCAGCTGCAGGGGACCCTGGGGGAGCTCTTGCCTGTGTGTCTCCAGGACCTACGTGAAGCCAGCCACAGAGACGCAGGAGCAGAGCCGCTGGGGCCAGTGGCCTCTCCTCCTCAGCAGAACTCAGAGCCCTGGAGCCACCCTAGGGGGAGAGGCTCTGGCCCTGGCCACCACCCACTGACTCTCCCTGCCCAAGCAAGCCCCGTGGAGGTGCTGGGGAGAAGGTGAGCTCAGTAAGCCAGGCATCCCTGGCCAAGGCCCCCTGGCCAAGGCATCAGAGCCTCCCTGTCCCCCTTCTTGTTTTATGGGTCGTCTGGTATCCTTGACCCCCTTGTCCTCTGATTTATATGCCATGGAGATGCCCCAGGCTTTGATCAGAGACCATCCCTCTCTGGATGGATGGTGATTGGGATACCGGGTGGGCCAAATGTCAGTCAGCCCCGCTCCCAGCCTTCCCCAAGAAGCCATTCTCAGGAGTGGACAAGCCGCCTCCCATGCTGCAGCCCTGCATCGCTCCATCCTGCCAAGCTGCAGTACCTCCATGCAGGGGCAGCTGAGTCTGGGGGGGGTCCCAACATGCCCTCTCAGAACCCAGAAGGAGCAAGACTGGGGTGGGATGAACTGAATTTCCTCTCTATTTAAAGATGAAACACAAGTCAATGTTTTTTGATGCCAGCTAAGAAGGTGCTTTCTTTGCAGAGGATCTGTTATGTGGCTGGGTGGTGGCTGACCCCGTCTGCAGAGTCAGGACAGGGAGAGGAGGACAAGAAGGAAGCAGGAGCCTTCTGCCTCCCTGCCTGGTTCAGGACAGACACTGACATCTGGTTTTAAGTGAGGGGTCTGTTTTTTCCCCCACTCAACTGGTGGGTTTGCCTGGAGCTCTAGAGGAACTTTCAGGAAATTGGTGGCAATTTGAACCCAGGCTCCCCAAGCCTCTGGATTTCATTCCAATACCAGACCACCCAGGCGGCTGGCACTTACCAGTAGTGGGCTGAACTCTGTCTGGAAGCCGCATCTGGGATGCCTAAAGCCAGGGCTGGCTCCAGGACTGTCAGCCTGGGTTCCTCCACTGGGGCCATGGAGGGCCTCTGTGCTGCGCAGGGCAACTGCAGGAAGGCGGTTCTGCAGCTCAGCAGCATCATGTCTGGCCTCCGGGGCAACTGGGGGGGATGTAGGGATCTCCAGCAAAGGCCCAGAGAGAAGCTCTGTCTCCTCATAGGGGGGGCTCTAGGGCTCGGGGGCTCTGGCTGGGTAGGTGGCGTGCAGTCGTGGAGAGCCCTGAGCACATGGGCCATGTGCATGCAGAGGAGGCGGACTGAGCAGACCCCAACCCGGGGCTGGAGCCAGACTGCTGGCACATCTTTGCTGGTAAATCTGCCTCCACAAGCCATGACTCCTACAATTAAGGGAGCTCTGAAGTCTCAAAGGGCTTCTAGGTGATTAAATAGGAGTAGATACTCTTGGCCCTGGGAATGCCTTGGGCTTTACATCCCATCAGAGCTGCTGGAACCTGAGGTAAATCTGCCTCCACAAGCCATGACTCCTACAATTAAGGGAGCTCTGAAGTCTCAAAGGGCGTCTAGGTGATTAAATAGGAGTAGATACTCTTGGCCCTGGGAATGCCTTGGGCTTTACATCCCATCAGAGCTGCTGGAACCTGAAAGAATGGCAGCTCCAGCCCCCTCAGCTTGTGGATGATGAGACCAAGGTCCAGAGAGGGGAAGCAGCTGGCCCCACGTCACACAGCAGACATTTCCTCATCTGTCCACTCCCAGCTGAAGCATCCCTGCCATCTGGATGGAAGCCCATGCTGTACTGCTTCCCAGGGAGGGTCGGTGCCCCTGCCAGGCACTCCTGTGGCCCCCTCTGCCTGGCCCTGCACAGCCCTGGCCCTGAGGTGCTGTCATCACCGGACACTTGTCTGTTTCACCCACCAGACCAGGAGCCCTGGGGTATTTCTCTGTCCCGCTGCCCCGTGTATCCAGCACCAAGCACAGTGCCTGGCATAAGTACGTGTGGAGTGATGCAGAATCAGTCTGTAGCATTTACCGACCTCCTAAATTGTGGCCCCCAACTTGCTGGAGCTCTTTCCTGACTCCCTAACCCTCCCTCCCCCCGAACAACAGAACTGCCCATCTCTGCCTGGAGCCCTGCTGTCCCCTGCCCCAAGTTCTCTCATGACATCTGCAGCACCTGAGAACACTCCTTGTTGGTCACTTCCTAACTGCAGGGCCACATCTTGGTCATCCTTGTATAAGACAAAGCCCCCGGCACAGGAGAGCCCTGCCATGGTCAGGTGAACGGGGCTAGTGGAGACACCCACGTTGACACATGGCCCTGCTGCTGTCATGCTCTGTGCCTGAAGCCACTGAGTGGCACTGTGGGTCTCTCTCGCTCAGAGCAACCGTCCGAGGTAGCAATCTTCCGCATGGCTCATAGTGGGCGCCACATTGTCCCAGCTTTGTGCCTTCTTTCTGGAAAGCAGGGCTTATTATCTCAGGGCCCTGTGTCGCTCACTGCTAAGTAGCAGGGATGGGATTTGAACTCAGACTTTCTGACTCCAGAGTCCAACTTTTAACCTTACGAGGTGCTGTCTCCTCCCAGGCATCCTGGAAAGGCCAAGGGCAACAGGGATCCCATGTCCGTGCTCCTTGCATCCTCCAGAGAGAGTGCGAAACGTGCCACAGGCAAAGGTGAGTGTCCCTCTTATGTTTGGACCGGCCTCAGCTGGAAAGGAAGTGGTGCTTGGCAGGAGCCCCCTGAGAATGGGTTGGAGCGGGGGGTGTGGGCAGAGCGTGGAGCTGGTGGCGGGCGCGGGGCGCTGCAGCCTCGGCTGCTGATGAGAAACACATGAGGAGGAAACGCCCACAGCTGCGCACACACGGTCGGCCCGGAGGCCTGACCAGCCACTGCTGACTCAGTTGTTGACTCAGTCCACAAGCACTCGCTGGGTGCCGACTGTGTGCCAGGCAGCAGGGCTGAAGAGGTGAGGAGTCGGCACTTGCCCCACTGCTGGGGAAGGCATGGCCACAGAAGTCACAGAAGTCACAGTTCCCTACGGAAAGGCAGGAGCTCGCTCACAGCGAGGCACCCAGCATCCTCCATCGTGCCTACACTCGGTGGCTACTTGCTGAATGAAGCAATGAATGAGTGAATGAATGAATGAGTCCGGCCACACCTGCTCGCCCATCCCTGTGTTGCTGACGATTGACACAGCAGCCAGACCCCTCCCCAGGTAGAAACCCCTTGATGATCCTCAGGTGCCGGTGAAGTAATTCTCAAACTTTCCTCCCAAACCATCCTGTCCCACCTCATGTTGGAATATCTTTGAAGTCTTGTGCTTTATATTTGAAAGGGATAGAGTTTTCCATTCTGGTCCGTTTTAGCATAAAAATACTATTTCCCTTCAGCTCTTGGGGTACAGTTTTTGTTGTGGGAGACAGTGCCTCATTCCTCCTGTGGCCTCGCGTCTCCCCAGCTCTGTGGGGTGACCCAGTTGGAGAGGCTGGGACTGAGCCAGGATAGCATCCGAGCTCCCTGGCTGACCTTCCAGGCCTCAGGGTCTGGCCTCTCCCTCTCTCTGGGGGTCAGCACTGATACACAGACGTTGAAATGAGCCTCTCACAAAGCTGGTGTGTAGGGCACACCCGGGCAAGGAGCACGCTCCAGGGTCCACCCTCCAGGGTGTAGACTCAGACGGTAGGGACAGGAAAGGACGTGCTCCTTTGCCCCCTCACACCACACTGACGCCCTCCTCCAGGGTGTGGCCGGCAGGCCCAGGTGACCCACGATGCAGCACTGGGAAGGGGCCCAGAGGAGACCCCTGAGCTGCCTCCTGCTGGGCGAGGCTGCACTGGTCTAGCAGGTAGCTCTGAAGGGAGCTGCTGGTGAATTCCGGGGGTCAGAGGGAGGAGGCAAGGAGGCCTGGGGACTGCTGAGCAGGGGGCGGCGGGGGGGGCCAGAGAGGGGTCCCTTTTTGGGAAAAATGGGGCCTATTTTGTGGAAGAGTCACTGGAGCATTCTTTCTCAGGAAGCTTTTCACCAAGGGGCCGAGGGTAGCGGCTGTGACCCAGCAGATGGTGTAGACATGGCCCTAGGAGGGGAGGCCACAGCTGGATCCTGGCCCACCATCTGCCTCCGTGTTGCCTGAGGTCCAACCCAGGGGGCTTTCCGCCTCAGGTGACCAGCCCCACGTTGTCTGCAGCAGCACGTGGACAGTCAGCCGGCATCCGGGCTGGTCTGGAATGTCACTTGTGCCCAAGAGACAGGCAGTGGCCGCCTCCCTCTCTCCTGGCCCTCTCCACCGCATTTTAGGATTTTGTGAAATCCTCCACAGCAGCACATTAAGTCATAATATTTACAAGGAATCAAACCATGGCTAAGAATGGAGAGGCTCTGGTGGCCCTGGAATTTCTGAAGCATCAGGAGTAATTTTAGCAGTTTGCTGTGGGAGAGCCAAGTCCCACACGACAAGCCGTGTTTGTTTTCGAGGGCACAAAGACGCTCGCAGACACCTCCCGTCTCCCCTCCTGGCCTAGCTCCCCAGCGCTGGTGGGCTCGAGCACACCGCCTGGCCTGCGGAAACTCTGCTGCAAACACTCCCCTAGGTTGGTTTCCTTGGGGGATGACTTGCCTCTGAAATCACTTATGATTAGAACCGCTTTGGGGTGGATACTCCCGTCTCTGGAACATGGAATAACAACTGCTAACATGGTTATTTCTATTCATGAGGCTGACTTATTTCTATGGACCAGCAGACACTAAGCAAACAGTTCTGAGATCTCTGATGCGCTTTCGCCTCCAGCCCATGTGGCGGATCCGTGGGGTTCTGCGCCTGGCATCTTCTCCTTCTGGAAGCGTCCCACCCAGCTGGTGCAACCCCCAGGGATGGACAACCGCCCCCCCATGCCCATCCAGTGATTGATTCAGAGACAGGCCCTCCCAGAATGGCCGTGGAGAGGGGCTGCTGGTGGAATCTGATCAGAAGAGGGAGGGAGCCTGGTGCCTGGCTTGAAGCAGCTTTGTACCCAAGAATTGGCAGAGGGGTGGGGGAGGCTGCTCGAGGTAAAGGGAAGTGACAGGCTCCTGCAAGCACTTCCTAGTGCTGCTACCACAGTGACCCATGCTGGACCAACAAAGTCCTCTGCAGATGTCCTGGCAGAGCCACGGGGCCCAATGCCCTCTCTTGCTCTGGCGTCTTGGGCCTTCAAGATGCTGTGAGCTGCTGCAGTCACCTTCCCTCACAGGAAAAGCTAAATGCAGGAGGCAGGAGGGGCAGTACACACAGTGGGGTTGCCAAATAAAACACAGGACACCTGGGTAAACTTGACTTTCAAATAAACAGCAGATAGTTTTTAGTATAAATATGTCCCAAATGTTGCCTGGGACATACTTACACTAAAACTTTATTTGCTCTTTTTCTGAAATTCTAATTTCACTGGGCATCCTGAAGACTGGTTCGCTAAATCTGGCAATGCCAGTGCAAAGGGAGCTGAGCTCACAGCTTCTTGGCGACACTGTTTGACTTCCCTGGACCCGGCCCTGCTGAAGCCGTTTCCACCCCTGGAGCTTCCACGGAGAGGAGCCAGGGGCTTGTATTTTTGTGATTGAATATTTATGGAGACTATACTGCACTAAGAGGACCCAAAGAGGGAAATTATGTGGACCAAATATTCTGATTGTTGGTTTAGTTTGATCAAGGGTTTAGTAGATCTGTTGCTGTAATTCAGCCTCTCTGTCTTAATAACCAAGAGTTCTTTTTGCTTCCTTGCATGTGGCAACTTTGTGTGCCCCACATATTTCTTCTGATTCTCAGCTCATTGAAGACCTGATTCTTTGGGCACAGTACACTGTCCTTGATTTTTAATGATTCATTTTTTTTCTTCAGTAAATACATATAGAATTGGATGTTTTAACAAAATTAACCTTATTTTATTTATTTATTTTTTTTTTTTCCTTTTTGTCTTTTTTACTGGCCGGTAACGGGATCGCAACCCTCAGTGTTGCGCCCACGCCGCGATTAGCCAGCAAGCGGGAACCGGTCACTACATGGGATCCGAACCCTCGGCGGGAGCGCCGCCGCGCTCCCAAGTGGCGCACTCTCCAGCGCGCCACCAGGCTGGCCCTTTTTTTTTCTTTTTTAAATCTAGTTTGAGTTGGGTTTCTGTCCCTTGCAACCAAAAGAGTCCTGATTAATACCACAAGTGATGGCCAAAATTCAGAAGCCAAGTAACATGTGGCATGGAAATCCAGGGGCCCGGACACCCAAGGTTTAGAACCAGGGGCTCAAGTACTCTCAGAGGGGGATTTCTGGGCCAGGCATCATGGCCTATGGCCCAGGGCAGCCTCTTGCTTCTCTTTCATGTTGGGCGCCATGTGTCCCCGCTGGACACATTGCTTACACGGCATGTAACCCGTGTTGACCCCGTCTCCTGATCCAGAGCTTTTCCCTGTCTCTGCCTATGTCTGGGATACATCACGTCTTCTAAACTCCCCTTTCCTTCCCTTCCTAGGCCACTGGTTATTATTGTGGCTAAAATTATCATCACATAGGTGCTTGTTTTACATTATAAAGTAATTTACATTTACTGGGTCATTTTAAAACTCATATTTCTATCATTTGAAAAGAATGAAAAAGGCTTTTTGCACTAGAAATACCCTTTGTTGCAGCATTATCTCCAGCAGTTAAATGTTAGAAATCACCTACAACAGAGGATTGGAAAAGTTAACCAGGATGCTTTCATTCGGAGGGGTACTATGCGTGGAGAATGTTGAGGATAAAATATAAATAAAATCAAACAGTATGAAATTGTGTGTAGACAAAGCCTGCTAAGACGAGAAACGTCCCGGGAGGGGGAGGGGCTGCTAGCAGGAAAACAATTCATAGAGTGCTGGTGTTGTGGATAATTTCCCTTCACTTCAAAGAGGACGATAGAGCGGACTAAGCAATACAAGTGAGTCATCCCTCAGGACCTGCTCTCAGGGCCGGCAGACGTTGTTCCGGTCCCCCAGATTTGGTGGCAGCCAGGTGGTCTTGGTGACAACTCCTTTCCCAGCTTAATGATATTCTCTGCTGTGGATCCGTAGGACAAGCCTCCTGGAAGAAGCAGCCAGAGTCAGGCAAGGCAGATCCTACTCTCGGCTGGAGACCTGGTCTGGGGGCCCAGCAAGCTGGGGATGTGGCAGGTGGCCCGGCGATGGGTCAGCCACTGGCCGAGAGCTGCTGGTTTGCCACTGTCGACCATTCCTCTCCTGGGAGCAGCTTCTCCTGATGGGACCAGTGATTAAGAGAGGAGTGGACTCTGGGGTCGGGAGACTCTCGCGGCCTTGCCCCTTAGTAGCTGTGACCTTGGGCAGGGCAGGTAACTTCTCGTTACCTTGGTTTCTCATCTGCAAACTGAGGGTCTCTTACCTGGGCTGCGTTAGCTGGTGTGGTGGTGGTGGTGGGGGTTGGTTCTTGCCTAACCATAGCCACAACCTTCAGGCTGGGGATGTGCCCATAGGAGGTCGGGAGAGTGCTTGTGATAGAACGGCGGGGGTGGAAGTGGCCGGAGGCCCCAGAGAGGTCTGCTGTATAGAGTGTGGTGGTATCCCTGCCAGCGTGCTGGTTAACACGGTGAGGGCTGGCAGAGGCAGCAAAGGGGAGGGAAGGCTGTTCTGCAGGTGGTTGAAGCCACATGGAGGAGAAATGCAGGATTCAGGATAAGGAAGAGATAAGCTCCACGAGGACAGGGTCTCTGGTGCCTGGGGTACCCCCAGGCCTGAAGCAGCAGTTGTTAGGTGGGAGCCCCGCAGCTGTGCTGTGCAGGGCTGGGTGGTCGGCCTGCCTGTCCACACGTGCGAGCGGACGAACGGACACAGCCAGCACACGATGCAGCCCCAGCCTGGACAGGAGCGGGACCCAGAGCAGGAGCGTGTTCCTCAGGCAGGACGACAAAGGAAACAGCGTCCCGCTCCAGTCCCAGACAGCAGAAGGTGTCTCGAGCTTGGGCATCAGGAGGAGATGGGGGAGCTGGGTAAGGGGCCCACAGGCGGCAAAATTGGACAGAGCGAAAAAGACAGGAGCAACAGCGTCCCGCTCCAGTCCCAGACAGCAGAAGGTGTCTCGAGCTTGGGCATCAGGAGGAGCTGGGGGAGCTGGGTAAGGGGCCCACAGGCGGCAAAATTGGACAGAGCGAAAAAGACAGGAGTGATGAAGGGCCCTGGACGATAGGCAGCGAGATGAGAGTAACGTACGTACCAAAGCCAGGGCTGCGAGGCCGGCGACGGGAAGCCGAGTGAGAGTCGTGTCTACACCCGTCCAAGTCAACAGACCCCAAATCGAAATTGAGGCAAGGAGTTAAAAATCATGTTTAAAGGCCAATCACGTTCAAAGCCAATAAGGACTCCGGCCGCTTAGTGTTTTTTGTACACTTGTAATATTAAAGAGAATGATATTTAAAGGGAATGATATTTATTGTGTGACAATATTTATATGAAGTTCAATTCCTTCAGTTTCAAGTAAAATTATTATCGCACTATTAAAATTAAAATTAGCATTAAGGATCCAATTTTTATAAAGTATTTTTTTTATCTCTTCTATTTGTATCTGAGTCTTAAAAGATGTTCACCTAATACTACCGTTGCTAATTTCTGGGGGGTTGAACTGCAGTGATTTTTTTTTTTTTTACAACCATTTGTGTATTTTTCTGCACTGTTTGAATTCATTTATAGCAAGCATGCATGATATTTTACAAAAGTACTTGTGATTTTTTTCTTTTAACGAAAGCAAATACAAGAAGATCACTGCGGGCAGCGTGCTGTCAGAAACAAAGTGACGAGGGCACGGGGAGTCTCTGCGAGCCTTGGTCAGGTGAGTGTGGGGACAGGGGTGGCGCGGGCAGAACTGGGGGTATTGGTGCAGCCACAGCCCGTCTCCCCTTCTGCTGGGAGCCGGGCAGCCAGCTGGCCCCCTCCAGGGCATGGGCTGTCTGTCCAAAGAGCTCATAAGAGAGCCCCTGGGGAAGGCTGGCTCAGGCTGGCAGTTCCTGAGCTTGTCTCCACCAACGACTCCTTTTATTATTTCCACAACTCTTCTCCTCCTGTCCTTCCAACCCCGCTATTCAAAAATTATGGTCTGTCAGGAAAATGGCTCTAATTAAATAGTAAGAAAACAATCAAAGTTGCACAGCACTGAACCAACCAGCTAGTGTTACCACATCAGATTGGTGAAATCCTGAGTCCAAACCAAGACATGGGCCCTCTTGGTTAGCCCGAGCCACCTTCTTTTATTTCAGGGTAGTGTTCCTGCTGGGCTTTTGAAATACATGACAAAGCTCCTAGCTCCAGGATCTATTAGGTTTTTTATTACGAGGTACAGCCCGATTTTAAGCACCTGTAAATGAAAGGCCCACAGGCAGACATCAGGTGAGACTGGAATCGGGTCCTTGGTGATGACTCTAGAGTGTGGCATCCTTGGCTCCGCTGTTGTCCACTTTGGCGTCATCCTCAGGCCCCCCGTGGTGGCTTCCAGTGGCTCCAGGACCACACACCATCAAGTCTGAGTCCAGAGAAGTGGAATAGCTTCAGCCTGAGTCCTTGGGCACTCTGATCTGACCACTGGGCCCTGGCCCTCCCTGAACCCCTCGCTGCAGCTGTGGGCATTGGATGTCTTATCCAACCAGCCCTGGGCTCATGCTCCACCTCACTGCCAACAGAATTCCCCAGAAAGCCCCTACAGGGTGGCTCCCCAAAGGAGGACCTGGTGCCAGATGACCCTCCAGCACTGCCCTCATGGACACTTACTGGGACCCACAGCCTCAAGTGCTGGGAGGCAGTGGGCCACCCTGCTATATTTCTGCAAGGACAGCAGAACCATCGGCAGTGATCTCTCCCCTGCTCTGGGCTGCTCCCCGGGAAGTACCTGCTGTGTGCCACCCGGTCTGAGGGACGATCAAGGGCTGCGCCTGCAGGCCCTGGTTTCCAGCTTCGTCAACAGTGCACGGGGCTTCCCTCTTCCAGTGGAGGCTCGGGCGTGGTCCGCGTTTGTTCCCACCCCCGTAGCCATGGGGTCTGCGCCCAAGCGCATCTCTTCCTGATGGGCACATTGTCTCTGTTGCCACCTTGTGATGCTCCAAATCTGCTCGGGTCCTGCACGCTGTTTGTGACAACCAGCAAACCACTGGCTCCCGTACCCACCATGGTCCCAAAACTATATTTGACTTCCTGAAGCGTGTTCCTGGGAACACGACACAGGCTGGGGGTGGGACTCAGGCAGGCAACAGGAGAGAAGACAAATGGTATCGGGCACTGCTGCGTTCAGCGATTCTCCCCTCCCAGCATCTCCTGCCCAGGTGCCCTGATACGCTCCTCCCCACCCAGGTGGGCTGCCAGGAAGGTGGGGGCCTCAGCTCAGACTACTTGTGAGTCTGTCAAATCGGGTCACCTCGCCCACCGATGCATCTCCCGTGAAGCTCGTGGACCCTCATGCAAATGCACACAGAGGCTTGCCCAGATGTGCCCACATTTGAAAGGGGCAGCAACCGCGTCCTCACTCCAGGACCTACCTCCCTGCCTCCCCTCCTCCAAGAACACACACGGCACCATGGCCAGACTGCAACCCACAACGACGCTCCAGCACACAAAGGGAGAATTAAAGCATGGACTTTGGCAAAACAATTTTATTATTTAAAAAATAAAGGCTACATTTGATATATAAAAAGGCATTTAAAAAAAGCTTCTTAAAAGGCTTAAAAAGGAATTTGTTCTGAATGTGTCTCATCGTCTCAGGCATCTTTAAGTTTCCAGTTTTTCCATAAAAACCAGGGCTAGTGTACCTCTCTCAAAAAAAGCATGCACAGTCTTGCTGCTTGGTAGTGGGTGGCTTTCACGTCCACTGCCTCCCCAGCCCACAAGGGAACGGTCCCTCTTCTCCTCAGCTGACAGAAGCCCAGAACACGAGTTCCCCAGAAGGGGCAGAGGGACCCCGAGGTCCCCAGCAGTGGCAGAGAGTGCAGGGACATGGTACAGATGGCAGCAAGGTCCCACCCTGTGCTGTCCTCCTGCCGATACAGCCTCTCAGCACTGTTCCAGCTTCACCTTCCCAGCTGCAATCACGTCTCCTCACTCAAGCACGGGCAGGAATGGGCTCTTGTAACCCAGCAGAGGCTCTGCTCTGCTCCTGGTGTCCCCTCACTATGGCTCTTCCAAATGGACACGCCCAGGAGCAGACTGTGCACGTCACATCCCAGAGAAATGGAGGCAAACTGGGCTCTTAGTTACCAGCTACCCAGGGTCCTTCCTCTTGTCCTCGTGTACCTCGAAACATTTTGTAACTGACCCTCCCAGGCTTCTGTGGGGCAAAGCTAAGGACCAAAGCTGACACGCTTATGTAGCATCTGTTTACACTTCTTCCAAAGCCAACTACTAGCTGTTCAAATATACTCCATACAGCTTTCGGCAAATGACAATGTGTTAAGCCCTCCCACAACAAGCGACAGGAAACATGCAGAGACTTCCCTTTAAAACAAGAGCAACGCAAGGGTTTTAAACAAAGCTCATCCTTGGGAATCAAAGAATAAGCACAGGTGCAATTAATCCAATGTTCTAAATCTCCCCCTTCCTGTCCACAGGTCACACTGAGACATGCACATTCCCAGTGACCTGCTTTGCAAACAGATGCACTCCCAAAAGTTGGCTGGAAGGGAGGTTTCATTAACGGGATCATTTCCCCCATGGCTTGCTAGAATTTCAGAAACGCTTCCTCAAACCCCTTGCACTCCTGTCATGCGCTGGTGACAGCATTAGCAAGTTTGCACCTTGCTTAGCAATGAGCTGAGGCATTCTCAGAGTTTCCCTCTCGTGCTCCACCTGGAGCTGCTGAGGAGGCCTGGAGCATGTGGATGTCCCTGGAAGACACATGCTGTTGCCAAGTCTTCCAAGAACATACGCTGATTTGAGTTCCTGCTCCCTTCACCCGGTGAAGACACATCTTGCAGAGGAGACTGATATAAATGTGGAAGGAGAGTTCTGCTCTGGAGGAGAAAGTGCAGGAAGTGGGTTTTTGTTTTATGTGGAGACTACACAGTGTGCGGCAGAAGACAAGGGACATGCTAGTGTCCAACTCAAGCCTCCACACAAGCAAGCGAAGATGGAAATTGGACTGTGCTGACTGTCCCTGGGTGTGAGATAAGAGCAGGCAGGACCATCGGAGGGATAAATCCACACCCCAACTAGGATAGTCTAGTTCCGGGGACAGAGCAGTACCAACCGAGACGCTCTCACTGCTTTAGTGGTGTAGGTGCCCTCTCAGGTTCTGACGAGCTGCCAAATGCTGATAGGTTGCAGGGACTTCCTTCTTCCCCATGGAAATGTCATTCAAACAGAGTGACTCTTCAAGTGCCACCTGCACAGGCTACAACCTCACAGTCTGTGGCACTCAAAGCAGAAGAGTTGTGAGGAGAGGGAATGTGTTGTTTGGTGAGTGGACAGCCAGGGGTAAATGGCTACATGGCTCATGATCTTTGGAGGCAGCCGCCCTCCCAAGACCCCCTTTCCTCCTCAGTCTTATCTGCAGGATGGACAGGTGATGATCACAGGTGATGGCCTGCCACCGTGGCCACCTTGCCCTCATTTCACCCTGGGCTTTCCTGTGACTTGCTCGTTCTGACACCGAGGCACTACAGGGTAGCTTTTCTACCAGTGGACTAAAGCCTGCAGGACCCCCATCTGCTCAAGATAAAAAATATGGCTAGGTAAAGCTGTTGCAGAGCTCATGTGAAGCTGTATATATTTTGAAGGAAAAATTTTTTGTTGTTGTTCCTGGAAACTAAATTCTAGGAAGTAGCCCCTCAAGGTTTAATGGATGCTTCTCCTTTCCTTCTTTCTCACCCTCCTGGATCTCTGCCTGGCTCTCCCTGAGAACAGGGAAAGGAGGAGATTGAGGCAGAGCAGAAGGGAACTCCCGGGCTAGAGAGACCAAGCCCTGGAAGTTCCAGAATGAAAAAAACCCTTGAGGGAACATTATGAAATAGTCCTTCAGTGGTAGGCAGCTTTGATTATGCTGCTGATTGGGGGGCTCAAGATTGGGAATAAGGCACCGTCTACGGAGAAACAAGCAACAGCAGGATGAGACGATGGAACTTTCAGTCAGCAGCAGAATTCGCCCCCAGATTCAAAATCAGAATCTAGCTCACAGCCACCCGGAAAGCCCCTGGATTCTTGCCCCACCACAAATGGTAATAATGCTTGCTCCAGAGATGCTAAGTGCCAAGTATCCCGAAGGAGGGGCCCTTCTGCCATTTACAGATTCATAGCGCACGTGTGAACTTCTTGCAGTAGAATCAGAACTGGACTCTGGAAACTGCCACTTCTCAGAGGACTCGAGAGCTCCCTGGCCAGAAAGAGGCACAGCAGACTGTCTGGGAACACAGCTCTGGAATCCTAAAGACCTGCGTTCTGAGCAGGGCTGCTCATTGGCCTGTTCAGTCTCGAAATCCTCAGTAAATGAGGATCCCACCACCCACCTTGCAGGTGGTCAAAGGGATTAAACAAATTGATGTTGTACAAAGTGTCCACACCAGCCCCGCTGTGAAGGACACATAACACTCACTCAGGCAAGCTCCAGGCTTCTGCTCGGACCTCAGAGGCTGAAGCAGCACTGAGTTCCTACTTGCCTGAGCCAGCCCTATGGGCCACTGCCTGTGAGACTTTATCTAAGACACTGCTGGTGCTGCTGGCAGCCGTCACCTCACTGGAAGAGCCTGAGGTGGAGGTTGCTGGATGAAAGGCCTGGGCTCCAGTCCCTGTGTGGCCATGACCCTTCCTCATGGGAGCTGGCATATCCTTCCTTCAAGCCTCAGTGTCCTTGTTTTGTAAAAGTGTAGAAAGTTGGGCCAAGAGCAGTATTTCCTGAACTATGTATCAACTCAATTTAGTGAGTTACAAGCAGCATTTTTTAAATGAAAAATAGAAAATAGAGAGTATCCCAGGTCCTTTATGAAACTTGCTTGAGACAGATTTATACACAAATGTGACTGATTCAGAATGTTGCAGATCATGGCCCAGAAAGTTTGAAGACCACCATCCTACGCGGGTCTGGTTCTGGGAATCTCTCCTTGCCAACACAGGGTAAAGGAGGGACGGGGCGTGCGGTGTGGGCAGGAGCAGAGGAATACAAAGAAGTACGTTTAGATTTTTCCATCATGATTTTAAGGAAGCACTTGGTTCTGGGAAGGAAGCCTTTGGCATTTTTGCCTCCACCCCGCTCCCATGCACGCACTCTCCACAGATAAAGGCACGTTCTCAAGCAAGTCATTGCTCTGAGTAAGATCAGGACATTCTCTGCTCAGGCCCGGCAGTGACTCACTATTATTCAGAAATGGTGACATAAGAGGCTGTGTGCCCTTTATCCTGGAGTGATACTCGGGCATGTGAAGGCCCCTTCCTCTCTGCTGTTACAACCACACACGAGTAAGTTCCTAAAGAACAGATGGGGGAGTGCTGGGACCAGCACACGGGGAGGCAGATGATGGAAATCTGAAGAAACACGGCCTAGGAACCTGCCACCAGGGGAGGCCACCGCAGTCAGATAGTGGAGGCCATGATGGTGCGCGGGCACCCCCATGTGGCCAGAGGTGGAACTTCGAGGGCAACCACGGTGGAGCACAGCCTGCCAGATGTAGAGGGGAGCAAATGCGCCACCCCGGGCGCTATGGCGCCGTCCTGCCAGGGCAGCTCTCTTGGTCTAAAGAGAGATGTGTGTCTGGACCAGCTCGCCGGAGGCCAGGGTAAGCAGCCTGTCAACAAGAGCACCTCTCACAGAAGCCCCGGCTCCGGCACCATTTCCGTGCACCCCTCTCAAATGAAAGTGAGATTATCGTAAATCCATAGCCCTGAAGAAAATATAAACGATCAAGAGACAGATTTCATGATGTTCCTCCTGAAAAAGGCCCTCTTGGAAATTTCTGTATGACACTGAAACTTTGTACTTGCCCAATACAAAGTGTGACTAAAGATGGGGGTATGTCGCACAGAAAAATCTACCTTAGTCCTTCTGAGTCATAGCTTGAGGGCATGACTGTGGGAAGGTAAAGCAAAAATTACATGTGTCCTGGGAATTTTGCTTTTTTTTTTTTTTTTTTTAAAGAATTTCAGTGACTCCCTTGGGGTTTCAGAGAAACAGGCATTACAAGCCCATGGCTTCTCAGGAGCAAAGTGCCAACCTGTGTGTACAGGGGAGCTGCCTGTTTACTCCCCCAGGTTTCAGGCAGTCAGTGGTGGAGACAGAAGTGGCAGGCTTGTGGCCGCCAGAGGTAGTATGACAAGGGCTGGTTGCCGCCTGTCCTGCGTGGCCCTGTGAATGGGCTATAAAGCTCCTGAGAAGCTTGGGGGCAGCCAGCACTGCCTGTGAGCTGAGCTACCCTGCCTGGAAGCGTAACTCCTGTCTGGGCAGATCAGAGCTGCCTGGATGGGCTAGTGTCATCTGATGTCACATCTCTCCCCCCAAATGATTTGTCACCATCAGTGAATGATTTAACTGCATCTTTCCTGGTGAAACAAGAGAGGCCACCGAGAGTGGAAATACCCACCTGGGAGTCCCCTGAGATGTAAATGACCCTTTTATATTAGGGATCCCTGGAGTAGCCTGACCACCTCTCCCCAGCATGTTTTGTGGAGGGAGACCGGCTAGAGAGGAGTGCAGGCGGAGGGCGGGGTCCCCCCTGAGGACCAGACCCCCAGCTCCTTGTGCATAGCAGCCTGTCCACTGAGGATGTCTTAGGACTTTTGGGACCTACTTAACATTCTGGTATTTGTTGCTGTGTCCCTGTCATCATCCCTCATCTCTATGAATGGAGAGCCTGAGAGGAAGGAAAGAAACAGGGGAGGGACTGGGAATCCTACTCCAGTTGGGGTGAGGAGGGGGCAGGAGGCAGGGAGGGGGCAGGAGGCAGCTGTGAAGAGGAGAGGACAGGACTGAATGTGCAGAGGCTCTGGACAGAGGGACAGCTGGGGGAAGCAGGGACTTGGCTGGCTCAAGGTCTCTGGATGGTTCCCAGCTTTCCTGCTCTGCTCTGGGCACTGCACTCCCATGGGTGCCTCTGCGCCCTTCTCTCCACCAGTCGTGCTCTTGTGTTCCATGGGAGCCAGTTCAAGGATCACCTCCCCAGGAAACTTGTCCTGATTAACCTCAGCCCATCATGTTCCTTTTTCTGAACTTGGGAGCTTTCACACCACCTTATTTTGTTCTGGTTGATATTAATGTGTAACTAATGTAGGTCTCTTCTTAAGGTTTCTTTCCTGGCCTGGATTTGAAGCTTCTCGAGAGCAGAGATTCCATTTCTTCCTTGTTTCTGCATCCACCCACAACTAGACAGAATGATGGCCAAAGGTAATGGGGCAGGGCCTCGTCCTTCCCTCTCTAGGACCTGACACTGGGGCATCAGATTCCAGAGAGGCAGGGCACGCTGGGCCAGGGGTGGGATCAGGGGAGGGAGGGAGACAGGTGAGAGAAAGCATGGGTCAGCAAAGGGCGAGGTGCCATCACCCCAGAAATGCCTCGTAGTCCATGTACCAGACCAGCTGGCCAGAGCTGGGCAGGACGCCCGAGATGGGCCACTTCTTGGGCTCATGGCCCACACGGCTCACCAGCAGGGTAATCTCACGCTTCATCCTGCCCATGACCAGGACTGCCACCTTCCTGGCCCGGTTGATGAGGGGCAGGCTGAGGCTCATGCGGTGGTGCGGCCTAGAGGGGCTCCTGGTCAGCACTACCAGCTGCTCGCCATCCAGGCCGGTGGGTGACTGAGGGAAGAGGGAGGCCGTGTGCCCATCGGTGCCCATGCCCAGCAGCACCAGGTCAAAGCTGCTGTTGGCCACCAGAGCAGAGATCTCCTGGGCATAGACCTGGGCACCCTGGTCCTCCTCTGCACAGAGACGCTGGTGCAGGTGCACAGGCATGGGGTGGATATTGTAGTAGGGGACCCGGACATGCTGCAACAGGTGAGCCTGCAGGCCCTGGAAGTTTGACTCTGGATCCGAGAGCGGGACGCAGCGCTCATCGACCAGCCACACGTGTGTGTGGGCCCAGGGGAAGCCGTAGTGCCCCATGACCAGCTGCTGGAACAGGGCTATGGGGCTTGAGCCACCCGAGAGCGCCAGGTGGAACTGGCCAAAGCGCCGCACTGCTCGCACTGCTGTGGCCTCAATGTCATTGGCCAGCTTAGAGATGAGCTCCTCAGGCCAGGCTGCAACCAGGGGGCTCTCTCGGAACTTGGCCCCGAGAACCTGGAAGTCACTGGGCATTGGGGTGATTCCTGGTCCTGGTACCAGCTGTTCCGGCTGAGGCTGGGAAAAGGACAACTGGCTGCCGCTGAACTCGAAGTCCAACAGATGGCCATTTTCGGCCCCTCCTGGGTAGAGGCGTGGGACCTCGTGTGCCAGGCTGTCCAGCAAGGGGGTCCAGAAGACCCAGGAGGCCAGCAAGTTCTCTGTGGTAATGAAGGAACCCTTTTGGCAGTGGAAGATATGAGATAAGAGGACGGAGTAGGCGTCCTGCTCCTGCACGGGGCTGTAAGCATAGTAATCTGACAGAGGGCGGCCGAAAAGGCGGAGCCCAGGCCGGGCCTCCATTTCCTTCCAGCTCTGGGGGGACACGGAGGGCTTGAACAGGCTCCGACTGACCAGCATGGCAGGGCCTCCCAGCTCACCGTGTCCAATGTAGAAGATGATCTGTCGAGGCAGGCACTGGCTCTGCACTGGGTCCCAATGCTTTTCGTTCTGTGCACAATATGCCCGGTTCTTGAACAAGATGCGGACGTAGCCCACCCTCTCGTCCATGGCTTTGCCAGACATGAGGATGAAGGGAACACCCTCCCAGCGAAGGCTGTCGACGTGGACGAGGATGCCTGAGGGGACGGGCAGAGGGTGAGGCTCCTGCACAGAGCCAGGCCCGGCCCCTCCTCCAGCTGCCCTTCTCTCCCCTGCTGGGCGTCCCTGTGTCTGGGAAAGCCCCTCACCTCACTGTGCCCACCCTCACCTTCCCTCCCTTCAACACCTTCTCTTCCCAGTTGGGGCTCGAAAGCCAGCCTCTGGGGCCATCTCTGCAACTTTGCCATCCCCCTGCCTTGAGCACCTCTTAGACTGGGGACCCCATGCGCAGGAGAAGGGGCTGAGGGCCTCCATCTGGAGACTCCCTCTGGGACGTCTCACAGCGGGCAGCAGGTGGGGGTCCTACAGAGAAAGAGGCCTCCCTCCTGCCTGTGGCACTCTCAGGACGTGCCTGAAGAGCCAGGGCACTCAGAGGCCAGAAGGGTGGTGGCTGCAGGGTGAGGAGGACTCTGGGGTGGGGGCTGGGAGGGGCCAGGGGCCGCAGGGTGGGGAGGACTGGGGGGTGGGGTGGGAGGTGGTCAGAGCCAGATGCAGTCTACATGCCATGCCTGAGTTCCATGCCCGGTAGTCTTCATAACCACAAGGCTCACGTTTGCTTGCTTATAAAATGGGGTGATCGTACTGCCGCAGGCATGTGCGTGTGATAATGCACATGAAGTGCTGGCATACGGCGTGTTCTCCATGAGCAGTGGCTGCCCTGGCTGTGGTGGCTCTCTCCCAGAACACTCTGAGCCCCTGCCACTGTCCAGAGGACAGCTCTGGTGGGCATCTACTGACCAGCGTGGGGCTTGCCCGCTGGCAGGTCTCCAGCTGTGGCCAGGCAGGTTTGCAGCCTCACTTGGAGGCTAGCAGTAAGCCCCATGAGGGCAAGACCCAGGTCTGCGCTGGCATGGCAAGCCTCAGGAAGGAACTTTGGACTTGGACTGAGCTGAGGCTGATGCTAGAAGAACACCAGTGGATGCCCTTTGCCCAGAAAGCACCAACAGGTGACCTGCTACTTTGAGCTGGCAGAAGGCCAGAGGGGCAGATGAACTCCATTCTTGCCACTGAGCACCCAGTAAAAATCCCACCTCAAGCCCCTTCCACCCCAAACCAAAGGGCATCTGGGTTTGGAAAGCTGCTTCTGGCCAGGTGGGCAGCCCAGCAGCCAACGCCCAGCCCCAGAGCCCACCTGCGAAGGTTGGCGTCAGGCTGCGGAAGCCGTCTGGCTTCTGCTGCTCTGTGCGCACTTGCTCGCTGTACGCCTGGTACTGGCCCACTACGGCGCTGCCCCTCTGCAGGACCCGCAGGGCCTGGAAGGCCTGCAGCTTCTGCTGTAGCACTGCTGTGGAGTCGCTGATATTGCGCGGCAGCTCCATGGCCACAAGGGTGAGGATCTCGGTCAGGTGGTTCTGGAGGATGTCGCGAATGACGCCATACTCCTCATAGAAGCCAGTGCGACCTGCACACAAGGAGGTGAGGGAGGTGGAAGTAGTGAGGAGGGGCTGGTGCACCCCCAACTCGCACACCTGTCTTGGCACCCTCACTGCCCATCCAGACAGCGTATGGAAATGACGCATACCAGAGCAAACCGCAGCAGGAGAGAGGAGGAGGGTGTCCTGGAGCCAGCACTGTTCAACAAGAACTATTCTAAGAGCAGGGTTCAAATCCCTGTGCTGACCCAGGAATCTGCATGGGGAAGGCTTCGCCAGATGCATCTGCGGATACCTGACCGGCCGCTGCCCACCGCTTCTGGGCTCTGGCCTGTGGGAGGCTGCACATCGTGGCGAGGCTGGGCTCTGCAGGCTAACTGCTGCTTACCTGTGTGACCATGGGCAAGTGACCTGACCTTTGTTCCTACATCCGCCATTAAATGGTGCTAAGAAATGCCACCCCGTTACCAAGTGCACACAACAACATGCAGGGAAGTGGGAGGGAGGGAAAGTGGGAAGGAGAAAAAAGTAAACGAGACTCTAAGCCGATTGTGATGGAGGATAACAGGAAGGCCTTTCTGATACCTCAAGAGTTAGCCCTGTGAAAAGCTGGGAGGGACATTTCAGCAGAAGGGGAGGGCCTCCAAATGCAACAACCCTGAGCAGGAAAGAGCTCGGCACATGAGGGGCTGGGCAAAGGTGGGCAGGAGGCAGGAAATGGTTGATGAGCTGCATAGTAGCTCAGGGGCTTGGAGGACAAGGTGAGGAAGCTGGACCTTCTAAGCTCTTGGGGAAGCCACTGGAAGGTTAAAAGCAGAAGACCTACCTGATCTAAATTCAGAATGGATCCCTGGCCCGCTGTGGGGAGGATGGTCAGAGAAGCGAGGGAGGGGGCAGGGGTGTTACACAGGTGTCCAGAGCAGAGACAGTGGGACCTGACCAAAGTGGCAGCACAGGAGCTGGAAGGAGTGGAGGATCCACTCTGGAGTCAGAACTGACTGCACTAGCTGCCACGTGTGAGCGTGAGCAGGAAGGAAGCAGAGGCGACTCCTAGAATCGGGGCCTAAGCCGTAGGGTGGGCAGTGGTGGCATGTACAGAGATGGAGGGACTGGGAGAGGAACAGTTTGTTGGAGGGAAGACCATGAGTTCTGATTTAGGCATATTTAAGCTCAGGACATCCAGGTGGACACGTCAAGTTGGCAGATGACAAGTTTATTGTGAGGGTAAAAGGAAACAACACCCAGAGAACATGGAGCACAGAACCCAGCAACAACAATGCCAACACCTACCACAGCCCTGGCACACATGCTCCTGCCACACTCCTGAAGCTCCCTATGCAGGCGCCACAAGCGAGGAAGGACTCAGGTGACCAGGGATAGACAGGACAGAGGCGGGAGCCAACTAACCACACACTCAACCACGTGAGCTCTGATTATCAGCGACTCCAATACCTATGAGTCTCACCGCTTAGGGTTCAGATGCCACCACCTCCTATGATGTGTTCATGTGCCACTGACTGGCCAACACCAGGTCCATCTGTGACTTGATGTATGGGTCCAGAGAAAGCCTGACATCATGCCATGAAATCAAGGCAACCACTTATCAACTGTGTTGCAGGCATCACCTATAACACCGGGGCAGTTTCCTCACTCAGGCCGCTTCTACTCAGCCTTAAGGTTCTCATCTTCTAGGAGATGTGGCCTTCTCCTTCTGAGGGCTCTGCTTCCTCCTAGCCCACCTGATCCCTTTCTTTCCTGCTACACCTGGCACTCCATCAGGGTAGGAACTGCACCTGTCTTCCCACTGCATTCTCAAGCACATAACACGGTGCCAGGTCCACACGGAGGACAGCCGAGAAAATGAATATACACACTTCATCATGGATGAATCTCAAAAACATAATGTCATGAGAAAGAAACATGATTACTTTGATAAAATAAAAGTTAATCTGAAAAATAGGACATAAAATGAGGACATAGAGAATTTCTGATCTTTAAGATCGTCTTTTTGAAATAAGCCAGGCAGACCCCCCCTCAAAAAAAAAGAAGAAAAAAGAATTTTAAAAAATGAGGAAAATCCAAGAGAGCTAGGAGACAACCTTAAGTGCACAAACATTCGAATCATGGGTGTACCAGAAGCGGAGGAGAAAGGAAAAGGCATGAAAAACCTATTCAATGAAATAATAACAGAGAACTTCCCGAATATAGGGAGAGACATGGACCTTCAAATCCAGAAAGCTCAAAGACCCCCAAACAGATTCAACCCAAAAAGATCCTCTCCAAGACACATTATAGCCAAACTGGCAAAGCTCAAAGACAAAGAGAGAATCTTAAAAGAAGCAAGAGGAAAGCATCAAGTCACCTATAAGGGATCCCCTATCAGACTTACAGCAGGCTTCTTAACAGAAACTCTACAGGCCAGAAGAAAATGGGATGATATATCAAAACACTGAAAGAAAAAAACTACCGGCCAAGAATACTATACCCAGTAAGGCTATCCTTCCAAAGTGAGGGAAAAATAGTATTTTCCAGACAGACAAAAACTGCAGGAGTTCATCACCACATGACCAGCCCTACAAGAAATCCTCAAGGAAGTCCTGCATCTGGAATCCAAAAAATGATGATCACTACCACAAATACACAAGAAAAAACAAAACCCACTAGTAGAACAAAAATGAAAATGAGAAAGAGAAACTAAATCTTACTACCACAAAAAATCATAATGACAATGTAATAATGCTCCCGCTTTATTTCTGATTTTAGTAATTTTGGTCTTCTCTTTTTCTTGGTCATTCTAGATAAAGGTTTACAATTTTTGTTGATCTTTTTAAAGAATAAATTTTTTTTTTAAAAGATGACCAGTCTTAACCCTTGACTTGGTGTCCTCAGCACCACACTCTCCCAAGTGAGTAACCAGCCATCCCTATACAGGGATCCGAACCCGTGGCCTTGGTGTTATCAGCACCGCACTCTCCCAAGTGAGCCACGACCCAGCCCTTGAACTTTTGGTTTTGTTGATTTTCTTTATTTTTTTTTAATTCCCTATTTCACATATTTCTATTGTAATCTTTGTTATTTCCTACTTAATTTCTTTTTGGTTTAGTTTGCTCTTCTTTTTCTATTTTCTTAAGGTAGAAGTTTACATTACTGATTTGAGGTTTTACTTATTTTTAAAACAGGTGTTTACAAGTATAAATTTTTCTCTAAGCACTGCATGAGCCTTGCATCCTATAAGTTTTGATTTGTTGTGCTTTGATTTTTATCTTAAAGTACTTTCTAATTTCCCTGTGATTTTTCTTTTTAACCATTGTTTATTTAGGAGGATGTTGTTTAATTTCCACACATCTGTGAATTTTCTACATTTCCTTCTATTATTGTGGTCAGAAAACATATTTTCTATGATCTTAGTCTTTTTAAATGTATTAAGACTTGTTTTGTGGCCAAAAAGAAGTTCACAGCATAATTGGATACTTTGAAGCAAGATCAATGATTTAGTGAAAAATCTTATTTAAACATTGTCTGAGCTAAAAAAAAAAAAAGAACTACTATTTAAGAAAGATATTTTCATATATGCAATTGGCAACTGGTAAGTAACCAATATATTTTCATTATGAACTTGTACTTGAAAAATAAGGTGGTATTTACAATGGAGTAAAAAAGAAGTAACAAAATCTTGAAATTCTGCACCATGGAATGGACCACATTATGTACCATGTGTAACAGAGCAAGAAATAACCAAGGTGATTTTTTAATGTTTTTTTTTTGTTGTTGTTGATAGAAAATTTTGCCCTTAAAACATCCTCAGATCACACATGCATATGGTATTTCCATGGCTGTTAAAAATCCTTATTCCTTTATTTCCAAATATACTATGAGGCCACAGATCAGCTCAAACTATGGTTTTCCAAAACGAGCATTTTTATACATATATTGTGACTCCAGCAATCATTAGAGTACAGAATATTTTCATAATCTGAATTCTATGTTTCTGCCTCTCACAGGATGGCAGGTTAGTGGGAAACAAAGACTTTAGATTTCATCATAGGCCACTCCAGTACCAGTGAATAAGACATTGTAACTGGAGAACACTTCTAATTCTAATTTCCCCCTTCTACATCTTAACTCATGGTATTGAGAACCACAGTACCCACCAAGAATATATTCCCACTCTTCTGGGACATGTTTCCTAGATTTTCTTTCTTGAGGTAACCATTATTTATTCATTTTCCTATGTACTATGAAAGTGCCTGTTTATATGTTCAAACTAGCTCTCTTAATGCTAGCGTGAGTTTCCCAAACTTACAATGTCATAATAGTGTAAAAACTGTGTCTAGCAGAATAGTTTTCATTGAAATAATAGTGAGAGACAAAAAAAAGTCTTAGAAAACATAAATAAGTTACTTAAATGAAATGACTAGAATAAACAGAACCTCAATAAATGAAATATATAATTGGAAATTAGAAATTCCATAGATGGGCTTTATGGATTAGAAACAGTTGAAAAGAGTCAACTAACAGAAGAAAGATCTGAACAGGTGATCCTGAGTGCAGGATAAAGAGACAAAAAGAGCTACACTTAGGCACATGCACTATGACTCCTCTTCAAAATTAAACAATAGATCATTTAGGGAATCAGACATATATGGAAACAATAAAGAGAAGCAAGGGAATAATCTACCCAAAGTTTGGAATAGAAAAGGAGAGGAAATGGATAGAATTTGGGGAGATACACATAAGAGATGACAAAGTTTAAAAAACTGGCTGGTAGGTACACTGGTGTTTGTTACAGCATAGTTCTATATATCTCATGTGTATTTTGTAAGCATTCTTTTTTACCTAATATATAGTTAATATTTAATTCAAACAGACATAGAGAAGTGGGTCGTAATCAAGCCTTACTGGACCCAGCATGCTTCCAGTGGCAGCCCTGGGTCCGTGGCCCAGGCCTGAGCCACCTGCCCTGGCCAGGTTTGCGGGGTGCTCTCTCAGGCCAACTGGACGGCAAGCAGGACAGGTCACGGCTGGCAGAACAAGTTGCCCTGAATTCAGCTCAACATGCCATTCCGGACAGTAGCACCCACGTTCTGGGGCTCGCAGGAAGGCACCTTTGTCCCAGTGACAGAGTCTGACTGTTTTGTTCTCAACCAGAGCTTGAGGGTGCAGCTCTGGCCAGGGACTCTAAACCTGAAATGCGAAGGACAATCCAGCCCAACTGTGCCAACCAAAATACCAAAAGTGGCTCCTATTGAGAAAACAATGGATGAGCTCCCCTGGCCTCATAGGGATCTGGTCTTCAAAGTTCTTACAACATTGTGGAGAAGACGTGAAGAAAAAGATAATAGTGGTAATAACAATGTATATATATTAGACCATTTATTCCTCACAATAATGATCTATAAGGAGGCCCTACATGGGGCCGACCCGGTGGCGCACTGCTACAGTGCGCCGCTTGGGAGTGCAGTGGCGCTCCCGCTGAGGGTTCGGATCCCACATACAGACCGGTTCCCGCTCACTGGCTGAGCGAGGGGCGGGCGCAGCACCGAGGGTTGCGATCCCGTTGCCGGTCCCTGTCCGGTACGGGCGCAACACTGAGGATTGCGGTCCGTTGCCGGACATGAAAAAAGACAAAAAAAAAGGAAAAAAACAAACAAAAAAAAAAGGAGGCCCTACTGTTACCCTCATTTGAAAATATAAGGAAACTGAGGTTCAGAGAGGTTAGGTAACCTGCCCAAGGTCACACAGCTGGTAAAGAGCTAAAAATGAGATTCAAACCCAGGCAGTTGGCCCCAGAGCCTGCAATTCTTACCACCCAAATACCTCCCTGTTAACTCTCTACTACTCAATTGCACAGCAGTACATGGAACTCAGTATGAAGCTGAGTGGCGTAAGCACCACTGGTTTTTGGAACTGGTGCACAATGATGGTCAGAGAAGCAGGCTGAACTGGGCTCTGGAAGGTCAGGCTCCCATGCCCACTGGTGCCAGTAAAAGTGTGAGGAGGATGGGGTAGGTCTGTCCCTCAGCTACCACCTCATCTGCAGTCAGGTTCATAGGAGTGTGGGCCCAGGGTGACCAGATCTGCCAGTGTTTCATACAAATGTAAAAAATTGGATCAGTAAATATAGTCTCATGATTTTTAAATGTGCACAAATAATTTCAGATTTTTAAAAAATACTATGTGTCTCAAAGGAATGTAGGTGTGGGCTGACTGCCCTGGGCTACATCCCAGTTGAACAGAATAGTATGATCCAGCAATTCCACTCCCAGGTTTATACCCAAGAGAAATAAAATCACATGTCCACACAAAAACCTGTACAGAAACGTTCACTGCAGCATTATTCATAATAGCTGAAGAGCAGAGACAACCTAAATGTCCATCAACTGGTGACTAGATAAATAATATATGGCATATCCACACAATAAAATATTATAAAACAGTAAAAAGAAATGAAGTACTGATACATGCCACAATATGGATGAACTTATCATGGATGAAAATATCATGCTAAGTAATATAAGCCAAACACAAAAGGCCACATATTGTATGATTCCACTTATATGAAATGTCTAGAATAGGCAAATCCATAGAGACAGAAAACAGATTAGTGGTTCCCAGGAGCTAAGGGGAATGGGAAATTAGGAGATGACAGCTAAAGGGTAAAGGGCTTTTGGGGGGTGATAGAAATGTTCTAAAAATTGATTGTGGTGATAGCTGCACAACTCTGTGAATATAATAGAATCCACTGGATTGGATACTTTAAATGTGTGAACTGTATGGTATATGAGTTATATCTCAATAAAATCTAAAAAAAAAAAAAAAAGTGTTAGAGCAGGGACGCAGAACCATAAAGGTGGTGCTCCAGGAGACGAAGCCGTCTGTGATCTGCAAGCTGTCCTGACAGAGATGGGACCTGGGTAATGAAATCAACAAGGCAGATTTGCTGCATTCTATGGAAGCAGCAGGAAGTAACAGTGAAATGCGAAGACATTATCGAGTGGGTGAATGAGAACTACTTGGTGGCTAGATCCACGAACTGAGCAGCAAAGGGTCGTGGTTCCAGAGCCGGGATGCCCGGGTTTAAATACTGCTCGGCCATCTTTCAGTCCTGTGATCTCAGGCAAGTGACGCTACCTCACATGTGAAAGAGGAATAATCACTGTACCTACCTTGTAGGGATTAAGGAGTTAACATCTATACATGACTTGGAACAGTGCCTGGCACACAGGAAGCATTGATAAATACTGGCTGGTATTTTTATTATCATAAGAGCTATATAAGAGAGGGGCTAGAAGTTAGAAAATGTAGTCGGTATTTCATGAGAAAAATGCAATGATGGTTTTAGTTCTATATCTGCTGAATCTGAAGTGATGACATGAATCTGACGTGACATCCAGTGGAAATATCTAAAAGGCAGCTGGAGGTATAAGACCAGGTCTTGGAGAAGACAATGAGCTGGAAAGAAACTGGGTTTCATTAAACCTAAAATGCCATCAATAGTGGAAGCAACGTTATTTCATAACAACTGAGGAAGAAATGGGCTGTCAACTCACCTATGTAATCTCATAACAGTAAACCCAACTTCAGAGATGTTCAAATATGAAAAACATGTGTCTTAGAATCATAGTAGACTTATATATAAAGAGGATAGTTAAAGCCTCAAAGAACAGATGAATTTTCGACGGAGAGAACACAACAGAGTCCTTAAAAGTCCTGTTATCTGCTTATATTCATTGATTTAGCAAATCCCCAAGAGGCCCTTTTCCTATTTTTGTCCTATCTCAATTCTCAGGGAAAATGCATTCCATGGGCTTACTACCTGCTGGGGAAGACAGCTTCATTTATTCCTTAATTTCAAGCTTCGGAGTGGTGTTTAATATAGTCTATAGATTTATGTACTTTGCTTCTATCCTGGTCAGCTATGTCTTTTCAGAGTTTAAATGCAGTGACCAGGACCATGGCCCAGCACCTTCTAGGGAAGAGGCCACACAGCTGAGCACAAGGATAGGAAATCAGGGGGCTGGCCCTACTGATGAGGCCCAAGGCGTTGATTGTGGACTGATTTTTTTTCCTAAAAATGATCTATATTGGCTCCTAGTATCCTTTCCTAGGTTGAAAGTTGAGGGTTAAAACCTATTCGTATATGAAAAGGATAGACAAAAGAAAGACCCCCACAGACTTGGCTCTCATTTCTGCAAGTCCAGGGCCCGTCCAAGGTCACAGGACGACAAAGCAGGAAGAGCCACTGCTTGGCCCCTGTGTCCTGCTGCTCCATCTGGTAAGATGGAGTAACAGCCAGAAAGTACTCTTTACCCTTTGGCCTAGTAATTCCACTGCAGAAGTATACTTAAAGGGAAAATACTTTTTTTCAATGCTCATAAATGTCGTAGGAATTAGATAATGGTTGTGTGACTTTGTGAATATACTAAAACCCACTGAATTATATGCTTAAAAAAGGTGAATTTTGGGCCGAGCCCGTGGCACACTCGGGAGAGTGCAGCGCTGGGTGCACAGCAGTGCTCCCGCCGCGGGTTCGGATCCTATATAGGGATGGCCAGTGCGCTCACTGGCTGAGCGTGGTGCGGCCGGTCTCAAAAAAAAAAAAAAAGGTGAATTTTATGGAATATGAGTTATATCTCAATTTTTTAAAAAGCTCACCAAGTACTACTGAAAATAGCAAAAACTGGAAACAACCAAAATGCCTAATGACAGAATTTATACCACATATTCTGTGGCATAAATAGAACTGTACAGAAACATAGAGCTATTATAGGCCGGCCTGGTGGCGCACTGCTACAGTGCGCCGCTTGGGAAGTGTGGTGGCGCTCCCGCCGAGGGTTCGGATCCCACATACAGACCGGCCGCTCACTGGCTGAGCGAGGTGCGGGAGCAGCACCGAGGGTTACAATCCCGTTGCCGGTCCCGGTCCGGTACGGGGGCGACACTGAGGGTTGCGATCCGTTGCCGGACACGGAAAAAGACAAAAAAAAAAAGAAACATAGAGCTATTAAAAAGTATATATGTAGATTGTCAATACGTGGAGATGTAAATACATATACGTGTGTGTGTCTGTGTGAGAGAGAAACATTAGGTGAGGAATGGGCATAGGGGAGTATCGCAGACCCATTACAGGTCCTCATGTAATAATCCAGTATAAGTCACGTGGAACTCAGAGACGCTGTGAGAACACTGCCTCTTCCTCTCCTTGTAAACTTGGAAGGAGAACAACATTTCCATTTGTAAAGTATTTCCGTACACATTATCTGATTTAATCCTTAAAACCCCCCTGAGAGGTACTAGGGTTATCAGCATTACAAAGAGGCTGATAAGCTGAATGCTGGGGTCACACAGCCTTCAGAACCAGGACCAAAACCTCCTCCTCATTGCCTCCACGTTGTGGGAGATCCAGGTTTTCCCAGGAAAAACAGACATTTTCTAAAAAGAAAAAGAAAACAACCAAAAGCCAGCTGCAATCCCTACCAATACCTTCTGGGATCACTAAAAATAAAAAGAGCCGAGGGCCAGGGAGCGGCTGGCTGGCTGGCTGGCGCGCTCTCGCTGGACAAGAGGCCGGTAGCTGCCTGTCCTGAGCTCACCTTGCAGACAGCTCTGCAGATGGGTCGGGAAGGGCAGCTGGCCTTGCTGACTAAGCTCCCAGCCCCTTTGGCACTCCAGGCTGGAAAGCAGGACAGCTGGTGTGTATACCTGGGAGGGCTCTGGCTGCCTTGGTCCCTCAGAGAGAGGCACTGAATGGTCACTCCACCGTCACAGGTGGGGACCCTCCTAAGCAGAGACATCCTCAGGAAGTCTCCCTCCTTCCCCCTGCCAAAATCAAGCCTTCTACCCAGAGGGGAAACTGAGCACCGGCTAGTAGAAGGGCCAACTGCTGCCGGCCTGGCCAGTTTTGGGGGCTGTGAGGGGCAGTGGGTGGAAGATTGGGTTCTTGGGTGGAAGATTGGATTCTTAGGTGCCAGAGACCTTCCAGAGAAAAGGAAGCCCAAACCAGACAGTGGGACCTTAGGCCTTTAATGACATGGTCCCTTCTGTCTGCAGAGACTGTCCCCATGCCCTGATGAGGGCCAGCCAGGGATCATCACCACACAGAGGCTGTGACCCAGCCAATGTCACTCCTTCTGTGGCCCATGCTGCTGCTTCAGGAGACCTGGCCAGGGTACTGAGGGCATCTGTGATTCTCAGGGGCTCACTGGACTGGGGTTCCTGGGAGGAACACCCGGAGTGAGACTGAGAGTGAGCCAGGTACTGGGGCCAGCTGAGGGATGGCTCTTTCCTTTCCTCCCCCTCCCCCATCCCGTCTGTGCAGCAACCTTGACTCTGCAGCAAACTCCTCTGAGCAGAGGCTGCAGCCATGGAGGAAAAAAAACCCACTTGCACACAGCCATGGAGGGGAGGGGCTGGGGAAGCTGCTTCCACCCATTTGGGTGAGTGAATGGGGGTAAGGGGAAGCCCTCCAAACGACCTTGCCACTCCCTGCTTCCCAGTACTCAGGTGGTGGCCTGGGCTGCCACTAGGTGCTAGGGTGTTCCAGTGCTGCCCCTGCATGGAGTCAGCTAAGGCTGCACAACTGTGGGGTGGAGGGGGATAAAAAGCTGGGGGGTCTACCAGAACACTCCGTAGGGGCAGGAAGAAGGGCCTGCCGCACTGTTCTTCTGCTTCATGATCAACCTGCAGGACTCTGAAGCCTATGAGTCCCACGGTGGCACTCGCCTACTAAGCCCACCCAGCTCCGGCAGGAGGGCAGTCTTTCCTCCTGCCTGCTTCCTGGCCCAGCCCTGGCAAGGTGACAGCGAGGCCCTGGCATGCTGGGCACAGGTCTCCTGGCCGTAGAGGGGTGGCTGCAGGTTCACAGCTCCCGTCCTCTCTCCCCAGCCTGAACTACAGAGTCCATATGGGGTCCCCTGAGGGGCCAGCTCCAAATCAACACAAGAGGGGACAGCAGGAACCCTGCTTGGGCCACCAGACCTGCACCAGGTCATCTTCTCAGGATGCAGACAAAACTTGTCCTTTTGGTGTGTGCACGAAAAAGGGGGGGGGAGGGAGAGAGCGAGACAGGGAGGGGGGGGAGAGAGAGCGTGAGCACGCATGCATGCACCCCGAGAGCACCCTCGTTCTGTTGGCAAAGCACTCCACATCCCAAGGCCCCCCTAGCTGTGGGGGACAGGAGCAGCAGCAGGTATACATTGTCACCAAATGTTCTGGGCAAACAGGCCCATCAGGGCGAGCCAAAGCCCTGGATAGCTGCAGCCCTGCCGGCCATCTCTGACAAGGATGAGGGCTGCACTAGCCCCCCTCTGGCCACACCCTGCCCGGCTGCAAGCCCCTCAGGACCAGTGGATCCCTGCCTGTTCTGCTCTGGGTCTCCCTTTGCCTCTGGGTTGAGGACACAGAGCCCAGCTGAATGAGAGAACACTGTGCTCTGAGGTTTAGAAGCACTGAAACCCTTCCGTTAGAACCAACATGCTGCAGACAAAGCCAGCACACAGCAGCCTTGAAGACAGAGCCCCCGGTGCTGTTCCCTTCCCTTGGAGGCAGCCAGCCCAGGCTGCGTGTTGCTGTGCAAACCCAAGATCCTCCCTGCCTTAGGCTTGTCAAGGCAAACAGATCTGCCCAGGCCTCTGCCTGTCTTTCTGTCTTGTCTCCTGTTTTCCTTTCTCCAAAATCCAAATGTATGTCTGCTAGGATCATCAGGCCTGCAAGTCTGCCTAGCGCCTGGCTCCACAGGGACCCTGCGAAGAGCCCACGAATGACATGAGATACCAAGAAGGAAGTGTGGTAGGAGGGTTAGAAGAACTAGAGGTAACAGCACTAGCTGGTAACTCCAGACATCACGGCTCTTCCCCATGCCAGGATGGGCACGGAAGGGAGGTGCCAAGAAAGGAGGAGAAGAGGAGTCCTGTCTTCCAGTCCTGCCGGGGACTGAGCCAAGTCCAGGCAGAGAGAGGTGCAGGCACACCACGCGCTCTCAGCACCAGGTCTGCAGCATAGCTCTCTGCAGATGAAGCCAGGACAAGGCCTGCATGCATCCTGCCAGGACGGTGGACACATGGGCACAGGAGAAAAGCCCGGCCCAAGCCCTCCCAGAGGACGAGGAGGGGGAATGTAGAAGGGCTGGCGAAGGATGCCCCGAGACCCATGAAGGCCCACTGCAGGAGCACGGGACCCTTTTCTGACGTGGGTTCTGGAGAGGAGAAAGCCAGCACCTTCTCGAACACAGCAATGTCCTTCAAGGCCTGGCTCGGGAAGTCCTGCCTGGCCGCCCCCTGGCTGCCATGTCTTCTCCCTCGCCCGCCTCCCACAGCTCTGCCTGCACTGCCCATTCTGGAGTTTACCCCAACATCAGAGTAGGATTATACTATCACCCACAAGGCACCTCTGAGGTGTGAGGGGACAAGGGCTGGGTCCCTAAGTCACTGCAGCCCCACAGCCTCACACAGAGCTTTAGCACTAAAAACACATGCAAAGGGGAAAGGAGAGAAAGCTGAGAAGAGTAAACAAGGAAAAAAGAAGGAAAAAAGAAAAATGGCAAAGAGAAAGAACAGGTAAAAGAAAATGAGAGAGACCTCTGGTCAGCCCCAGGTCCAAGGGCTCGGGCCCCCCCTCTGGCCAGGTGCACACTACAGGGGGTGGGGGGTGCAGTCACAGGGTGAGCTGGACACTAGCGCTGCTCTGGCAGCACCCTGTGGCAGTGCCCAGCCTGGGTGCTGGGGCCAGACTGCCGCCCCTAGGACTGGCTCCTCCACCTCCTGCCAAGGGAACCTGGGCATGCCATCCTACCTTATCTGGAAGAAGATGCTGACAACAGTCCCCACCTCACATGGCTGCTGGGGGGGATGGAGTACAAAACAAGAATAGCTTTTTGTATTACTGGGTAAGAACCAATGCTTTACAGTCAATTCTCCAAAAACTGGCTAGCATTGCAGAATGCCATTAGCTGTCGTCACCTATACACCTCATCTCACAGATGCGGGAAGTGACGTGCTGAGGTCACCCAGCTAACACCTGCTCCTGATTCCCAGGTCAGCGCTGCTCACGCAGTGTTTATTCAGCACTTCTGAGGCATGTGCCAGGTACCAGGGAGGAGGTGTCTCTGGGACCGACAGCCTGGGGGACAGACAGACCGGATGAGTCCAAGACCAGGATGATGCCATGGAGGACTGGAGGGAGGCATGTGATGCCAAGAGAGGGTGAAGGGGAGGGGCCCTTCAGGTCGTCACAATGCTCCTGAAGCACCAAGGAGCTGAGAACTAACACATGAGAGGGGTCAGAGGACAGGAGGAAGCGCAGGGCATCCCAGGTGGAATGTGGTCTGCACCACCCCCTGTGTAGAACTCAGGGAACTGCTGGCACCAACTGCCTGCCAGTTGTTTCTAGGGTCTGTGCCAGGCATGTTCCACTGGGTCATATGCCCCCACAAGCAGCCATACTGCCTGGGCTTTGCCAGCAGCACCCTGGGGTTTAGCCTTGTCCAGAGATGGGCATACAGCGGACCCTGGAGGGAGGGGAGAGCATGCTCCAGCAGAAAGCTTCCCTCTGAGAAGCGCGGGGGGCCTCACGCACCTGCGGCGTCCACAGTCTCCTTCATGATGATCTCCACCCGCTCCACATGGTGCCGGTTCCAGACGCCCTCCAAGGCCTGGCGGTTCTGGTCTCGGAAAGACAGGATCTGAGCCACAGCCTGTCAGGGAGGAAAGTCCGGTTGTGCTGCGCTTGTCCTCAGGGTGAAGAAGGACCCCTGGCTCTGAGGCAGGGCTCCAGACCCCTCCATCGCCTGCTCGGAGAAGGTGCGCTCTGCCCAACAGTTCCTGGACTTCGGAGTTTCATGGGCTTACCAGCTTTTTATTTTGCCAAGAAAGAAAATATTTAAAATTACTCATCTTCTATTACTATCCACTTTTAATAAAATAAGGATATTTTTAACACCAAAAATATAGCAAGAAAAGCTTCAGGTTGAATTCATTACTTTTTCTCATTTTGCCATGAGCAAGTGAAAACCCCACCAGGACTGGCACTGGAGTGAGGACCACTATTGGGAATATTACTATAGGCAACTCCAAGCAGGCTTGGACAGAAATCAATCCCTCTGTCCCAGATGACTGGTACTCCCCACCTGGCCCCAGGCTCATCAGCCTCAGTAGCAAAGAGCACATCTGCTGGTACCCTCTCTGCTGGAGTTCCTAGGACTGGACACCCAAAGGACATCCAGACACGTTCAGAGGAAACTGCCCAGCTGCCTCGCATCACCCAGGAAGTTGGTCCCATGCTCCTGCCACGGGGCCTGGCTGAGATGCACGGGCTTAGGGTCCCACTGCTCCCTATTCAGTTTTAAGATCTTGTTACCAGCCTTCTGGCTCAAAAGAGAACTCAGGAAGAAAAAGATTTTGAAAAATGGTAGATTTTGAAAAAGATTTTGAAAAATTAAGAAAGCTAATTCTAATTCCCACAGCATACCCTACCGGAAGCCAGATCCAGACACCAGAGTCCCTGGGCCACCTCTACTGAGGATGCAGACTCTGGCTGGGAAACAAAGACGACAGGGGACACACAGGAGACACACAAAAAACAAGAGGCTGGACACCTGGACAAGGACCACACAGTCCTGCCCACAGCTCACTGTTTTTCCTTTGCCTCCTCACCTCCTGCCCGCCTTCCAGGAGACCACGGGAGCTCAGCTCTCACAATATCTCTGGCCTAATTCCACAGTGAGTGGTGTGGCCCTGCTCATGGGGTCAACTGGCACCCAGCTTACCCCAACCCTGGCAGGCTCCAAGCTGAGCTCACCTGCTTGCCCAGGTAATGGTCTATCCGGTACATCTCCTCCTCTTGGAAAAAGTTCCCAAGTTCTGTGGCCAGCTGCTGGGCTGAGAGGTAGTCGTGGCCAAAGGGTTTCTCAAGGACAACCCGCAGCCAGGCACCTGGGCCCGGACGGCAGCTGCTGTTGATGTTGCGGGCAATGTCTGTGTAGGCAAAGGGCGGCACCGAGAAGTAGAAAATCCTACCAGCCTCCCAGAGGCCTTCATGCTGGACCTGTGCCTCGATGTCCCTGCTGAGAGCCTGATAGTCCTCAGGTGTCTTCAGTTGGTGGTACTGGCTCAGCTGCAGGAACTGATTCTTGAGTTCAGCACAGTCACCAGCTGCCATGTCTTTGGGGCAGGAGAGAGATTCCTGGGCCTTGGCCATGAGCTCTTGGCCCTGCTTGGGGGCCGTCAGAGCAGCCCCATGGAAGCTGAAACTATGGCCCTTCCCCGCTTCATCCAGATATAGCTGGAATAGTCCCTGCCATAAGTACTTCTTAGCCAGGTCCCCAGTTGCTCCCAGCAGGATTATGGAGACATGTCCCTGGAGCTTGTGGGCCTGTAGGCAGCCCAGAAGGACCATGCACATTGTCACTGTGAGCATCTTCCAAATACCTGGGTGCCTGAGGTGCCTGGGAAAGACAGACAAGGAATAAGGAAGGATCAGACACGGTTCAGGTGGCTGCAATGTGGAAGCAAACACATTTCTAGGGTATCAAACATTTCCTGCCTGGCAAGAAACAGCCCTGTGTTTCTTAGGAAGATGCTATAGTCCCACAACTTCCCCTCCCTCCTGGCCAGCTTAGCATCTGTGCCAAGACGTCAGTGGGTAGGGAGCCTGCCCTACAGACAGGGACCATGCCTGGGAAAGTCCTAGGCCACTTGCTAGAGGTGGGCCATTTTGCTGCTGGAAGCACAGGAAAGTGGCACAAGCCACCAGGGAGGCCCAGGGGGCTGGGGTTGGAGCTGCGTACTTGATGAACAAGGCCAGGTTCCCCTGTGAGCACAGGTCACCTGGAGCAGCAGGCAGCGGCAGCCCAGCAGGCCCTTTGATGACGGCTGGAATTGTGAGAGGACAAGACTGCCTCCTTTCCCTTCTCACTTTGTTTTTCCCATGTCTACTGGGCTCTAAGCACAAAATGATTACTAATAATTGCTACAGCACAGCGATTAAAAACACTCTGGAACCAACTGCCTGAATTTGAATCCTGACTCAACCCCTTAGTAATTGAATAATTCTTTAGCCTCACTGTACCTCAGTTTTCTCATCTGAAATGGGGGTAATAGTGGTACCTATAACAAAGGGTTGTTATAAGGATAAAATGAGTTAAAACTTTATTAATTTAGTACAGTGCCTACCACCTCTTAAGCACAGTGTAAGTGGCAGCTGTTCTTGTGTGACAGTAATAACAGCAGCAAACACTGAGTGCTAGCCTGTGCCAAATACTGCACTGAGTACTTAGTGCAGTTCAGTGAATCCAGACGAGAATCCCAAGAAGAAACACATGGGGTGGGTTCTACTATAGTCCTCCCTTTTGCTGAGGCTTGGTAGAGGGTGGTCCACCAACGAGGAAGTGGGCGAGCTGGGACTGAAACCAGGCTCCCGTGCTAGCATGCAGCCATTGCGTGCCACAACCTCTCCCAGGTGAGTCTACCACCTTGGCTGGTTTTCAGCCTAATTTGAAGCAGCTGACATGTACAAGTGGTAAAAGGCCTAGGGCAGGCCACAAAGGCACCGCAGTGTGTGTGTCTCCCGGCGTTCCACTCTGACCAAGGTTGGAGGGCTTAATGCACCGCGTTCTCACTCCACAGCTCTCCAGTCCTCCAGTTTCCCACAACAGCAGGTGCTTGGAGGGAAGGGTAGAAGGAATGGAGGAGAGTAACCGTGGCCAGCCCCACAGTCATCAGGAATAGATGGGAAATGGGGCCGCCTCGGGGCAGTGAAGAAGGAACTAAGACTACAGACTTAGCACCTGTAACGTACCAGGTGTTCTACCAGACGGAGGATTAACAAACTCTTCAACAACCTTAGGGTGCTGTAATCTGGTTATACAGATGGGAAGTTGAGGATTAAAGAGGTAACTGAATTTATAAAAGGCCCAAACCGGCCAACTTATCTTAACCGCCATCCCTACACAGACAGGGCCCATCTGCCTCCTGACTCTGACAGCAGACCCTCCTGCCCCCTTCTCCCTTTGCCTCTCTCTCATCTCTCTTGAGATCCATCCCCAAGATGGCCCTAGTTAGTGGCTAGAGCAAGATGAGGACGCATCACAGTGTTTGTACCCTTGTTTACAGGACAACTGACATTTCCATCATGGGATCTTTAACTGGAGGGTCAGAGACCACATGAGTGACCCCCCAACCTTCCTTGTTCACTCTCCGTTTATCTGCACTCACCCCCAAATACACAGACCACAGCACCACTCTACTTTCTTCTCCTGCTTTTCAACCCCTGTCCTTGGCCCTTCAAGTGCTTCCTTCTCAACTGGCAGTCGCCCCTGTCTGGAGGGAAGGAAAAGCTGCAAGGTCAGTGCAGAGAGAGGCGGTGAGAAATCTGAAGCCCAGAGAACAGCCTGGAGAAGGGGGAGCCGCCAGCTGGCAAGCTGCGTTGCAGGGCTCCTGATCGGCTCCTGGTAGCCAGGGCACTGGCCATGCCTGGTACAAGGGGAGGAGCTCAGGAGCCCCAGAGTGCCTGGATGGGGGAGCCCCTAGGGCCAGCACCTCTGCCCCCACTCCAGAAGACTGCAGGCAGCCCTGATGGATGGCCACCTGGCCCGAACTGACTCCTGGCCCTCTATTCAATCCTGTTCTGACCATGAAGTCTTGCCACAATCCTCCCTGACCAGTCCTGTTCTGGGTCCCCCCCGTCTCAGGTTAGCCTCCCTTATCTCTTGCTTACATTCCCAGCACCCTTTAAACAAACACAAATCTAAGATATCGGGTATTTCAACATGGTTGCTTGTTCTGCAGTTGTTAAACAATTTAGGGAACACTCTTTCCTAAGTCGGTGTGGGTGGGGTGTATATGCATTCTTTTTTTAATCATTTTTTTAAACCTTAACAATGTTTCTCAATCTTTAATGTGCATTTGAATTTCCTGGGGATCTTTTTAAAATGCAAATTCTGATGCAGAAGGTCCAGGAAGGGCCTGAGGAGCTGATGGCTGCACACACTTTGAGGAGCATGACTCTGGAACCCTGAGCTCTGTAGCAACGGCTCTTGCCAGAGGATGGCATCAGAATCTCAACACACACACCCAGATGCCCACCCCTCCACTAAGACAAGGTCTGATTCAGTAGGTCCAGGGGAGTCCAAACGTGGTACTTCAAAGCAGCCTCGAATGGTTCAACTTTCCCATCCCCCTGAAAAAACTGTCTGTAAACCAGTGAGTCCAACAGTATCACCCATGTTGGCCAAGCAGTCAGGGTGCGCCAGCTGTTTTCAATGTACCATCTCCATCATTCCGCACACCAACCTTGTGAGGGGGTTCTGGGACGACTCTCATGTTACAGATGAGGAAACTGGGAGGTGAAATAAATTGTTAGTTACAAAGTCCAGACCTCAGTCACCATGCTAACCAGCCTCCTTAGTCGAGTAGAGGAAGGTGGTATTTGGGTCTGAGCACCTGGGCCCAGGACCACCTCCTAGCCATATGGCCTAACTGAATCTGCGAATCAGCTGGGGTCCACGTTTCTTCCTCTATAACAGAGGGTTAATACCACCAATCTAAAGGAGGGATGGTTGTGAAGATTAACTGAGATGATACATGTGACAAAAACGCTATATAAATGTTAATGAATTAAGTTAATTAAATGTAAACTGCCTGTCGGCCCCCAAGGCTGGCATAGTACTGTGGCTGTCAGGAAGAACGCTGTGCGGTTCCCTCATCTCCTGGGGCTACACAGCCAAGCCCTGCAGACAGCACTGAAGAGCAGACCCTGCTCTTCAACACTCCCAACCAGTCCTCACATCCGACCCTGGAGCAGAAGGACTGGTGTGGTTACCCTCCCAGCTGCCTGACAGGGAAACAAATGGGCCCAAAGTCCATTTGAAGTCAGAGTCAGGAAGAGGACCCCAGCCTGGAGCAGACATGAGGTAACAGGGGAAACCGTGGCTCCAACACATCTCCCTGAGGCCTCAGCCTCCCTCCATGCTGCGGAGGCTCTGCCTACCAAGGTTTCTTTCTGAAGTGCTTCTCCCTCTTGCCTCCTTCCAACACCTGATCCAACTATGAATCTCATTATTATTATTATTATTAAATCAATAAGAAAGCCCTTAGTGAAAAGTCTGAGAAGCTGTAGGACAGGAAGGGCAGGGTATTACACTGGAAACTGAAATATGTGGTGATTCTTATCCAGGCTCTGCCCCTAAACAACCACATAACCTTGAACGCATCATTTAACTTGGCTGGGCCTCAGTTTCCTCATCTAGGACATGAGAGACTGAACTAAAGTATCTCTTTGATATTTTACTGCCCCTAATCCCTATGTTTTCCAAGGAAAGGAGATACCCACCCTATTATCAGGGAGATGCCCTCCACCTTTCTATAAGGACAGGTAAGTGCTTAGAGACTTAGACCAGTGCAGCAGGACAGGAAGATACAGAACTAAAATATGAAGCAGCGAGCTGATAATTAAGAGTCATTCAGAAATTAAAACAAAACTCTTTGAAGTTATAACTCATGTATGTAGAGGACGCAATGTCATTTGTAACAATTCTTATTCAAGAAACCAGCCAGAAATACACTCATTTGCAAAGTGCAGTGCTGTGGGGGCATCCTACAGATGCGTGGAAAAAACCTTCTTCTGACAGGCTCATCTTAGAGCCAGGACTGACTGTGGGCACGTGGTCCCATTCCCGGCACCCTTCACAGCCCCCACTCCAAGTCTGAGAGGTTCCTACCAGTTATCCTGGAGAGACTCACCTGTTAAAGAAGGGCTCTGCTAACATCCTGGCAGGTGGGAACACTGACTTGGCTAGGTAGGGGGTTTGGAATATAATCCAGTTCCGGACTTTGTTTTCACGCAAGCAGAAGAGGCAGATACAGTCAGCACCCAGGCACCTGTCCTGACCAGTCCCAGCACAGATGGCCCAGCTTGAGCTAGAGCCCCGGCAGCACTGTGGTTTCTGGTAAACCACAGGAGGAAGCAGGATTGCTGCTCTATGCCCAGCACAGATGAAGGGGGAAGAAAGGAGCTGGGAGGTAAAGGTCAGTGGCCGCTGCCATCCGCTCCCTTTTGGCCTTTGACAATGCTACCTTCTGGGTGAGAGGCAGGAGAAGGAAAACATTCCTCAAATCACAGCCCGTGAGTTTGGAATTTTTAAAAGAGCACGTGGGAGTAAAACAAGAGTTCAAATTAAAGGTCATTTTAAACTAAAGTACAAGGTGATGTACTCAGTGCTTTTTTCAATAGCCAACCCAGGTATTTGCCCTGCGCTCTTGCCTTCTTGCCCAAGTCAAGCTTGCTGTTAATGTGATCTGCATTCGTTCTCCTCAGGGCCAGACTGGGGACAAGAGCTTCCAGGTCAGGCTCTGGAGGTCAGTACTCCTCCCTAATCTCAGAGAATCCTCATTCCCATCGCCTCTTTAGGTACCAATCCTGGGTCACTATAGTAAGTGATGTGCTACACATAAGATATGATTGCTAAATTTTCAGGAATTTTTCAAGCCCGTTGTTAAACACAGCCATTATTAAAAATGGAATTATATAAATTTAAAACTAAATAAATTATATTAAAAACAAAGGTAATAAATACTCAAAACTCATCATTTTCTAATCATTTCACTATTATCTATGCTCTTGACATTATTTACCTCTACTGAATCTACTAAGTGAAGATATTCTATAATGGTGTGCTTGAAATTGGCCCACGTGGGATTATTTACACCACAGTTATTGGCAAAGGCTATAAATCAGGTTCCCCACCACCAATCCTCAGCTCTTGCAGAGTCAACTGTTAAACATTTACCAGCACATAACTGCCTACAAGCCCAAGCCTTTATTTCCAAAACTTCTCCCCTTAAACTCCAGACTCGTACAATCAACTGCTACTCTGACAGCATTAGTTGGATGTCTACCAGAATTAATGTGTTCAAAATTGAACTAATTTATCTCCCAACCTGCCCCAAAGGCAGTTTTCCCCATTCTCAGTATTAATGGCAACTGTTTCCAGGTGTTGAGGCCAGAAACCTTGGGATCATCTGATCTGTCAGCAAATCCTATAGTTTCTATCTTCAAAATGTATCTAGAATATAACTACTTCTCACCACCTTCCACCACTCCACTCTGGTACCAGCCATCATCATCTCTGTTTAGATTAATTCAGTTGGCCTCCTGCTTCTACCTCTGGCCCCTCTGTAGTTGAGCCTCAACACAGAAGTCAGAGTGATCTTTTCATAGTGTCGATTGGATTATGTCATTTCTCTGTTCAGAGGTCTGCAAGGTCTATGCATTCTGGCCTCCTACCCATTACTTCTCTGACCTCTTCTCCTACTATTCTGCCATTCTCCAGGCTCCAGCTGCTCATCCTCCCACCTCAGGGCTTTGGTACTAGCTGTTCTCTCTGCTTGGCCTACTTTTCTCCACAGATGTCCACATGGTTCACTCTCTCACTAACTTCAGTTCTTTCTGAAATGTCACCTGCTCAGTGAGGCTCTCAGAGACTACTACATAAAACTATAAACCTCCCTTCCCCATCTCCCACTCTCCTACCGTTTTATGTTTCTCTTTAGTACATATCACTTCCTAATACACTGCAGGATAATTACATTTATTTTGCGTATTGTCTGCCCCTCCTACCCCCCAGAATGTAAGTGCTAATGAGGACTGGGATTTTTGTTTGTTTTGTTCACTGCAGTATCTCCAGTATCCAAAACAGGACCTGGCACACAGAGGGCACTCCATATATATTTGCTGAATGAACAAATCTCATTTGCACCGGACCACTGTCCTTTCTGCATTTGAATGATGGCACAAAGGAATAAATTTCTAAAGGTGACTTCAAGCACTGTGACACAGCACCCATCAGCAGCAGCTTACTACTTGTAACAATACTATTAATAATAAGAGTTATTTATAGAGTATTTAATTCTATGTCAAATGCTAGGCTAAGAGTTTGACATGCATCATGCCATTTAATTCTTGCCACAACCATGAGGTAGGTACTATCATTATTCCTATTCTAGCAGTGAATAAAGAGGAAACAAAGGCGCAGAGAGGTAAAATAACTTACTAAATAAAAGTCAGGCAGCTTACAGGTGGTAGGATTTGAATACAGGCAGTCTGGTTCCAGAGCTATCCTCCTACCTACCTCTAAAATGTGACTACATCCCCAAATGGCAAAACTTAAAACACTGTATTAGTGCAGATACTGGTTCTGCTTCTCTAAGAATGGAACAACCGTGGTTTAAGCCAGATGGGCTATTTCTCTCACATAAGCCACCCAAGCTGGTAAGCAGCTCTGCTCTGTGAAGTCTACTGTCCTGAGTACTAACTGTTGTAACAAGCCTCAGACTCATGTGTCCTCTGGCTAATAGTTATTCAGGCTCCTTCTGACATCATGAAGACATCGTGTTCAAGCCTGAGTTGCTCTGTTAAAACCTGGAACGCTCTTGAGGACTAGTCTTTGGAGCACTGGTTAATTGAGAGAACTTTGGATTCAAATCTTTGCTCTGCCACTCAGTAGCTGTGTGACCTCAGACAAGTTACTTAACGTCTTCGTACCTCAACCACAGAATGGGAAAACAAGTCAATTACAAGTAGAAAATGAGATAATCCATGAAAGGCACTTAGCACAGTACTTGGCATACAGTAAGCACACAATAAATGTTAGCTTCTATCATTAAACCATTAGCATCATGAATGAAGGCGCTTCTTGCCAGTTTCTTGGAACTGTTACAAAACCAATTAACCATGCCACAACAGAAAAGATGCCAAGGAACAGCTGATCGACAGCCTACTGTGACCTTCCAATCATACCGATGAAAAATTGAAGGGATATAATGCATAATTTTAAATACGTCCATCCTCCATCAGTTTTCCCTCACCCACTACTTTTCATAAGCCTGGGAGGGTGGTGAGGGGGTCCTGGGCAAGGATCTTAGGCTTATGGTCTTTCCAGAAGTTCTCATGTCTGGCTACACATTCAAGGTTGGGTGAGCTGACTTTCAGAGATCCAGAGAGGTTTCCCTCTGGAAATCCATTCACTGGATCGGTGTATTGGAAACGCTGTTTGAAACCTGAGATCTAATGCCAAAGACTGAGCAGATCCCGGGGGGAAGCGCGGAGTCCCCGCTCTCACTGTCCTAGGGAAAGGGACGCGCTGGCCCCTGGGGCTATCCCGGAAGGGACCCGGGCCGCCGCCTCCTGACCCGCCACCAAAGGCACTGCCGCCCACGCCCTGCAGGGGGCGCTGCCGACGGGCTCGCTCTGCGGGAGGAGGGCGGCGGCTCGGCGACCGCGGGCAAAGGCCCGACGACTCCAGCCCCCGCGCGGCCGCCTCCCGGGCCATAAACGCCGCCGCG
>NW_007726464.1:605815-610854 GCF_000696425.1 Galeopterus variegatus
TTTTTTTTTTTTTTTTTTTTTAAAGATGACCGGTAAGGGGATCTTAACCTTTAGCCACCCCTATATGGGATCCGAACCCGTGGCCTTGGTGTTATCAGCATCACACTCTCCCGAGTGAGCCACAGGCCAGCCCCCCCGGGGCTCTATTTATGAAGCTACTTTTAAAAAATTCCTAGTCCTTAAACTGTAGGGGAAGGCAGAAGTCAAGGTTAACTCAGTCTGCTTTAAGACATGGAAAACGAGACCCAGAGAGATGAGTGACTCAGAGAGATGTCTGTGGAGTTAGAAATAAAATCACGTTGCCGTTTCTATTTTCAGGTACCACTCCCTCAGTCAGCCCTGCTGCAGGCTCCTTGCTTTCCACGCGGGGGTTGTGGGTGGGGGGACAAGGTAGACACGGATAGGTGTCATAGATGTTCAGCCACACAGATCTTTCCATCCCCAGACATGAAAAACCTCAGAACTCTTATATTTTTTAAGATCGGCTTCATAAAATCTACATAAAGTAGTTATGTATTAGTTTTCTAATACTGTCATAACAATTTACCACAATTTAGTGGCTTAAACAACACAAATTTATTATCTTACAGTTCTGGAGGTTCGAAGTCCGACTTGGGTCTCTGGGCTAAAATAAGGGGTCAGCAGACTGAAATTTCTTTCTGGAGGAGCCATTTTCTGCTTACTTTTTGCTTCAGCCATTTTCTGCTCAAGGCAGAATTCAGTGCCTTATGGTTTCAGGGCTGAAATCCCCATTTCCTTGCTGGTTTCAGCTGAGGGTCATTCCCAGCTTCTCAAAGCTGCCACATTTGTCAATGTGTGCCCACTTCCTCCATCTTCAAAGCCAGAAGTGAAGGTTGACTGCTTTGAATCCTCCTTCTGCTTTTTCAGGGTCACCTCTCCGACCCAGCTGGGGAAGGGTCTCTGCTTTTAAGGACTCATGTGATTAGATTGGGGGCACTCGTATACTCCAAGATAATCTTCCTATCTCAATGTCCATACCCTTAATCACATCTGCAAAGTCCCTTTTGCCACATAAGGTAACACAGTCACAGGTTCTGGGCATTACAGTCTGGACATCTTTAGGGAGTCATTATTCTGCCTACCACAAGTAATAAGTTTGCAGATTCTCACACCCTTCTGATTAAGCAGGATCTTTATCACATAATTTTTATAGTAACTTTATTGAGAAATAATTCACATACTATACAATTTACCCATTTAAAGTGTACAGTTTAACAGTTTTCAGTATATTCACAGAATTGCGCAACTATGACCACAACCAATTTTAGAACATTTTTGTTACCCCAGCAAGAAACCCTGTATCCATTAGCCGTCACTTCCTGTTTTCCGCAACCCTCTCAGCCCAAGGCAATTTCTAATCTATTTTCTGTCTCTATGAATTTGCCCATTCTGGACATGTCATATATATACGAATCATACCATATGTGGCCTTTTGTGTCTAGAGATGTTATATAGATACTCATATATGTGTATCTAATGTTTTCAAGCTTATCCATGTTGTAGCATCTATCAGTACTTCATGCCTTTTTATTGCTAAATAATATTTACTTGCATGGATATACCACATTTTATTGATTCATTTATCAATTGATGGACATTTGGGTTGTTTTAACTTCTTGATTATTCTGAATAATGCAGTTATGGATATGTGTGCACATATTTTGTGTGGGCAAAGGTTTTCATTTCTCTTGGTATGTGCCTAGGAGTGGAACAACTGGATCATATACTAATTCTATGTTTAACCTTTTGAAGAACTGACAGACTGATTTCCAAAGTGGCTGCGCCATTCCCCATTCCCACCAGCAACATACAAGGGTTCCAGTTTCTCCCCACGCTCACCAACATTTGTTATTATCTGTCTTTTTGATTATAGCCATCCTAGTGGGTGCAAAGTGGGATTTAGATGTTTTTATTTGCACTTCTCTGATGGCTAATGATGTTGAGCATCTTTTCATATGCTTATTGGCCATTTGTATGTCTTCCCTGGAGAAATGTCTAGCCAGATTCTTTGCTCATTTTTCAATTGGGTTGTCTTGTCTTTTTTATTATTGCGTTGTTAGAGTTCTTTATATATTCTAGATACGAGTCTGTTACCAGATGTATAATTTTCAAACTTTTTCTCTCATTCTGTGGGTTGTCTTCTCACTTTCTTGCTGGTGTTCTTTAAAGCATAGAAGTTTTCATTCTGAGGATGTCCAATTTATTTTTTCTTCCGTTGCCTATGCTCTTGGTATCATATTGAAGAAGACTTTGCCAAATCTGATGTCAGGAAGATTTATGCTTCACTTTGAATTTTCTTTTAAGGATTTAAGAGTTTTGGCTCTTACATTTAGGTTTTTCATCATTTTTAGCTAATTTTTGTGTATAATGTGAGTCTGGGGGTCCAACTTCCTTCTTTCGCATGTGGACATCCAGTTGTCACAGGACGCATTGTTGGACTGTCACATGGTGTGCTCCAAAAGCATTTGCTCTGATAGATATGCCACCCCGATGCAACCAAAGTGCCTCCCTGGCCCAGTGCAACAGGCCCTAGAAGACCAATTCCTACCAAATAATAGACCCTCAAAAAGTATTTGTCAAATGAACGTGGTGCAAGCCCAGGTGCTGGAGTCCCCTTAGCTCTACAGGTGGCTGTGAGTGACTCTGAGAACGTTTTCTTCAAGTGCCCACTTGGCCAAAGTCTGAAGAGGTCTGTTAGTGCCCTCGGGTAAAAGGGGCAAACTACCAATGCTGCTACCGCCTGAGCTGGATCTCAGGGAAAAAAGTCCCAAATTTTGTTTTGAGGCTGCCTGGGGGAGGGTAGTTAAAGGAACAGAAGAGGGAAGATTGGGGAGCAGCTGGCCTGCATGTGAACCAGGACCTTAAATAACGAAGCGAGAGGCACCTGTACACAAGGTGAACATTTCTTGCCTTAAGCTTTAAGAGGCAAAAGCAGGGAGAAGCTGTCACCTAGCAGATAAAGTGAAAAGATAAAAGTGCTGGCAGCCACCCCAGACATCTCTGCACCAGCAAAAGCTGCATCATCGTCTCCTTAGGGCCAAGTGGAGATGCAGCCTGGGGACAGCCAAGCGATAGATGGGGCTGGGGTCTTGGGGAAGGACAAGGCACCCTTGGAAGGGAAATGGCTGGTCAGCAGGACCTCACAAGACAGAGGCTGGCTTCCCGTTGGCTTCTCCAGGAAGCAGGCGCTGTCTGCCTTTCCCCAGCACTGACACTGCAGTGGCCTGGTCTGGGGCCAGGAGTTTGGAAGCTGCTGGTGAGCTGGCAGTTCCCAGGTGGCTGCAGGGTCACGGCAGGAGACAGCTCTGCACTCATCGGCCTCTTGCATTCTGCCCCTCTTCCGTCCTGGACATACAGGTAAGGTGCCCTCATTCGTTCAGCTGATACTATATGCCAGGCACCGTGCTAGGCACAGGGGGCAGAGCTGCAAACAAGGCCTCTATTCTCCAGGATCATATATTCTGCTCCAAGTGGGTGCACATGGCGGGGAGATGGACAAAAACAAGTGAATAACTTCAGAGGGTGATGAGTGCCACAAAGAAAATAAAACTGAGTAATTGCATGGAATGTTTGCCTGGGTACTTAAAGATGGCTTCTCCAAGAGGTGACAGTAGATGGGACTAGAGGGAGAGAGGCTGGTCGTGCAAAACTGGAGGCAGTGTGTTCTGGGCAGAGAGAACAGCACGTACAAAGGCCCGGAGGCAGGAAAGAGCTTGGCATCTCTGAAGAACTGAAAGGAGGCTGGCACAGTTGGAGCACTGAGCCAAGGTGGCCCACGAGCAGGTTGCCGGGGCTGGGACACACATGGCCTTATATAGGCCACGGTGAGAAGTGTGGGGTTTTGTTCTCATCCGTAACAGAAGGCCCTGGGGAATTTCAAAGAAGAGAGTGACACAATCAGTTTTCATTTTAGAAAAGTCCATCTGGCTCCTGGGTCACGGGCCTAGAGGAGAAGCATGTTGGTCAAGTGGGTGGGAGGCTGTGGTAGGGTCAGACAGGCTGGCTGCACAGCTCCAGGGTGTTTTCAAATGAAGGTTTTATTATTATTCAGGTATGGCAAGGCCAACAGATCAGGAGACAATTGCCATTGAAAGGTAGTTAGTTATACACACAGACCCCAAGAAAAGGGAGTACACCCCAACATGGGGTGTGGGGGGCACACCCGGCAGCACCAGAGTGGGTTGGAGGTAGGGGGAGCGAGGGGGAAACGTGGGCAGAGCCTTTACTGTGGTTTCTGCAGAAAGGAACAGGTGAGAAGCAGGGTAAGCTGGTTTATGAGGGGATGTTCTCAATGATTCCTGCAGGCTCTGGGGCATAGGGGCTACCCCTAGTTGTTTGGTACCTGGTTTGGGTGTGATTTGGGCAAGTGGATTGTGGCCGTGCAGTGAGACCCTGATAGAGGAGGTGGTGGGGTGCAGGCTCTGTGTTGGCTGATTTGCATATGAAAGGTGACTCTCAAGGGGGTCCTTTACTATCTCTGGGACTGGCCAGCCCTGGGAGAGGCCGTCCCTCCAGGGTCAGCAAGGTCCCAGATGTCAAAGTATCAGAAACACAGGGACACCTGTCTTGGTGGCAGGAGGTCAGGGAGAGGAAATGGACAGGACTTGCTGATGGATTAGATGTACGTGACAGGGAAGAGGAAGAATCAAAGTTGTTGTTTGGGCTTTTGGCTGAAGCAGTTGGGTCCCCTCACTCTCAAAGCAAGTCTCTGGGGCTCCAGGAGACATAGCTACCCTCAGGGAACTTGAACTCTCCAAGGGGAGCCTGGCTTCAAGTAGGGAAAGCTGCAAGTAACATCAGTGGTGTTAGGCTCCCTGGAGTACAAGCATACCTTGCCTTAAATAACAGGTAGGTTGCTAAAAAATAACGCAGAATGCCAAAATTCATATTAATCATTTAGAAATCATATTTCCCCCAAGCAGTTTCATTATCATGTCTGCATTCAGAATTTCTTTTTTTTTTTTTTTTTTTTTTTTTTTTTTTTTTTTTCCGTGTCCAGCAACGGATCCCCACCCCCC
>NW_007726464.1:611184-623190 GCF_000696425.1 Galeopterus variegatus
CTCAGTGTTGCCCCCGTACCGGACCGGGGACCGGCAACGGGATTGCAACCCTCAGCGTCGCCCCCATGCCTCGCTCAGCCAGTGAGCGGGAACCGGTCTGTATGTGGGATCCGAACCCTCGAGCAGGAGCGCCACCGCGCTTCCCAAGCGGCGCACTATCCAGTGCGCCACCGGGCCGGCCCTGCATTCAGAATTTCTGCTTGGCTTTCCCTTGTCCAAGGCCCAGGATGCTTCCATAACGGGAGTTTCTACTGATATTGTCCAGGAATTGAGTAGTTCAAAGACCAAATGTTATTTGTGTTAAATGGTCTCTTCATAGACATTTAAGACAAAGCCTTTCAAAAATATAAACTCTTTTGACCATGTAAACAATTACCTTCTAACTTTTTTCGTTTTGTTAGATCTTATTTCATTAAATTTAATTATATATAACAGGAAATAACTGTTATTTTTTAAAATCAAGATTAAAAAACCAGAATATCCATATGACATAAAATAGGTGCTCAATACAAATTTGTTCTGTGATTTGTTTCGATGCCTTAGCCTCCACAAAAGGCAGGACTGGTGATGTTTTTATTCCTATCGCAACGCTACAAAAAACTCCCCCTCCCTAGGACATAACCTTGGCATGGTGAGAGACTAAATGAGCTGGGGATGTTATAACACCAGAGGTTAATGTTCTTAAGTTCTCATTACTTTAGATGTCACAAGCGTCTACTGTAGGGATGGAACTATTGATTGCTGGTGAGATATTTGATTATGCGGTTGGGGCAGGTGATGACAGACTTGTGTGGCTTTTCCTGACCAACCTCCTTTAACACTGGAGCATTCCCATCACAACAACTGAAATTCATGCATTTGAAATAATCATATGGCACCTGTAGGCATGGTTGTAATTGTTTTTCAGCCTTTCTATTTTGGGGGGAGTGTCTTGTCAACTAGACTCAAAACACTTTGCAGGAAAGATGTCTAGTGACGTCTCTATCTTATAAACATAAACTCTTCCCAGCACCCAGAGCAAGGCTCTCCTTAATACATGTTTGTTGGTTAAGTGGGTGAATTAATTAATACAGCGTAGTTGTTACCAGCAGATTTTTGTCACATCAACTATTATTTTTTGTATATGCAAAAAGTTACATTTGGTTGTGCAAAGGACACTATCAAGAGAGTGAAAAGACAATCCACAGAATGGAAGAAAATATTTGCAAATCGTTTATCTCATAAGGTATTAATATTCAGAATATATAAAGAACTCCTACAACTTAACAACAAAAAACTAAACCACACAATTCAAAAATTGGCAAAGGACTTGAATAGACATTTTTCCAAAGATACACAAATGGCAGATATACATGTGAAAATATGCTTGATATACGTGTGAACATCATTAGTCATTAGGGAAATGTAAATCAAAACTCCAGTGGGACCCCACTTTACACCTGTTAGGATGGCTGTGATAAAAACAAACAAACAGAAAACAACAAGTGTTTGCAAGGATGCAGAGAAATTGGAAACCCCATGCATTGCTGGTGGGATAGTAAAAAGGTGCCACTGCTATTTAAAACAGTATGGGGAATCCTCAAAAAGTTAAATATCGAATTACAATATGATGCAGCAATTCCACTCCTAGGTGTATACACAAAAGAATTGAAAGCAGGGACTCAGATAGTTCTTCACCAAGGTTCATAGCAGCATTATTCACAAAAGGTGGAAACAACCCAAGTGTCAGTAAATGGATTACTGAATAAACAAAATGTGGTATATGCAATAAATGGAATATTATTCAGCCACAAAACAAATGAAATTCTGACACTTGCTACCACATGGATAAAACTTGAAAACATCATGCTCAGTGAAAGAAGCCAGCACAGGGGCCAAGGGAAGACATCTCTTTCAACCTCCTGAAGGTTCTCTGAAAAATCAACTCACAAACACAGGTTAATAAGAAAAAGAGGCATCACAAATTTATTTGATCATAGTTTTACGTGACATGAAAGACATTAGAATGAAAACCCAAAGATACAGGGAAAACTGTCCATTTCATGCTGAGCTTCTATGGAGCAGGGGCAGCCATGTAGAAATGTGACTGGACAAGAAAAGTATCATCTAATGCTAATGCACTGAGTGGGGGCACCCATCAGGGCCTGTCTGTCCGGACTCTTATGGCCTCTCTGCGTAGCATTCTTTCCTCCAATATGTGGGGCAGGACCCTTTCGGGTACTGGGGGTCTTATGACCTACCATCTGACAAAGTGGGTCAGAGAATTTCTTTACCATACTTTTGTGTTAGCTCAAGTCAGATACTGCCTTTATTGCAAGTCCAGTATTGGACAATGTCAACCACATTTGAGTTCCCGTGACAAAAGGCGTATGAAATTCAAACACGTGCCAAGGTCACTAAAACACTTCCTTTCCAGGATGCATGCAATTGGGTAACACAACAGTCATGTTCTCCTAACTCTTCTAGAATTAAGCATCCCATGGATGAGGCCACAAATGAGTTTCTCTATGCTCAGTTCCGGGACGCTGGGTGATGCTAGCATGAGGCTCCCAGGTACTTGAAGAAATCCAGATCACAAATAGAACACTAATGAGTGCTGCAGTTAGGAGAGCTAGCTCCACATAAACAGGTATTTAGAGGTGAGGTGGAAAGTGTGAATGGAGCCCTAATTAATGCATGTGTTAATTGTGCTTCCCTGCAATTGGAAAATTAACCCTAAAGATATTTTTTCTTTTTCTTTTTTGCCCTCCCCCCCCCCCTTTTTTTTTTTTTTTTTTTTTTTGAAAGAGATTTTAAAAGCTTTTGTGTGTTCCTGGTAGGTTGAACAAGTGGGACTCATTGGTTGCAAAAGAAAATAGCTTCATCTTCCCCCACAGCTGGTTCAAACCTGACTGTAAGGCAAGCCTCTTGACTTGCCTGTACTCTCTCTCCTGGTTAGAATTTAAAATGTCCAGTCCTGAGTAAGAGTCAAATCCCCAAAGTTACAGGTCCTCCCTGCCCCCAGTTCCGGGTGGGGAGGGAGCTGGGAGTGGGACACGGTTTCCACTGGGGCGTTCCTCTGCTGTCTGGCTGCACTTTCTGCCTCCTCCAGGTGGGTGGTGGGGAAGGAATAAGATACAGGAGGGGGACAGGTGAGGTTCAACTGGACTGGTAGGTCACTGGCTGGCCTTGTTGCTCCCAGGGTTTAGCAGAAATAAAGCTTATCACATGGGGCACTTTAGGGGTTTTTCAAGACTCCTCTAACGTGAGGATATCATGGTGCTGTTCTTTTGATTCCAGTGAAAACACCTCCTCTGGCTGGCCTTTGACTTGTAATTCTATCTCCAGCTCCTGGAGATGAGGTGTTAATAAGCCCCAGACCTCTTCCTAGGAGGTCTTCCGCCTCCAGGTGGTCCTGTTGGGAGGACCTAAGACACCTGGTCTGCGGAAGCTCCCACCTTGGACAGGCTGCCAGGGAAAGAATATTGCCACCAGGGCTGCTCCAGCCAGGCCCCCTCCCCGGGCACTGCGTCCCAGACCTCTCTATGAGAGTCCTGTCAGTGGCGGTAAGGGGGAAGCAACCCCCCGCTCCTCCACGTGGGGGCGATGCTCGCAAGACACTGACCGCTTTCTCTGTAAACTTTCCCTAATCTCAAATTTGCTGGACGCTTTTTCTTCCTCAAAGTAGTTGTTATGCTAATGGATGCAAAACTGTTCTCTGACTCCCTTCTTTGCAAGTATGCTGCATCACCCACACCTCAGTCAGGAACTGGGAATAATTGGTGTATAAAGACTGGGACCCCATTTTATCCGGGGGGGGGGTGTTTCTTTTGGTTTTTTGGTTTTTGGCATCTGGCAAGCAAGGGGGATCCAAACCCTTGACTTTGGTGTTATCAGCACCACGCTTTAACCAAGTGAGCTAACCGGCCAGTCCACCTAGTCCCACTTTAACGTCCCGTTACACCCGTTTTATTTTGTATTTTTATCAAAGCATAATTGATTACACATATTTGTGGGGTACAGAGTTGAATATCAGTACCTGTGTACAATGCGTAATGATCAAGTCAGGATAATTTGCATGTTCATTGTTAGAAAACATAATCATTCTTTGTGTCCATTAACCAATTTCTTGCTAATTCCCTGCCCTCTCCCCCTTTCCCACCTCTAGTAACCATAGTTCTGTTCTCTCCTTCTGAAAGCTCAACGTATTATTGTGATTGTTATTTCATTCATTTATTCATTCATCAGCTCCCACTTATGAGTGAGGACACGTGATATTTCTCTTTCCATGCCTGGTTTGTTTCACTTAACATAATTTTCTCCAAGCTCATCCATGTTGCTGCAAATGGCAGAATTTCATTCTTTCTTTTTTACAGTCGACTAGTATTCTATTGGTTATATATGCCACATTTTCTCTATCCAGTCATCTGTTGAAAGACGTATAGGTTGATTCCAACTTCTGGCTCTTGTGAATAGAGCTGAGATTTAACATAATTTTCTCCAAGCTCATCCATGTTGCTGCAAATGGCAGAATTTCATTCTTTCTTTTTTACAGTCGACTAGTATTCTATTGTTTATATATGCCACATTTTCTCTATCCAGTCATCTGTTGAAAGACGTATAGGTTGATTCCAACTTTTGGCTCTTGTGAATAGAGCTGAGATAAACATGGGGGTGCAGGTATCCCTTTGACATGATGATTTCCATTCCTTTGGGTACACACACCCAGTAGTGGGGTTGCTGGATTGTATGGTAGTTCCAGCTGTAGTTGTTTGAGAAACCTCCATACTGTTTTCCATGATGGCTGTGCTAATTTACAGTCCCATCAACATACACACGCTTGTAATGACCAAAGAATTGAGTGCAAAGCAAGGATTTCTTTTTTTTTCTTCTTCTTCTTCATATTTTAAGAGTTTGGCTTAATACTAAATACTAATACTAAATCTAAAAGGTGAAAAGTTCTCAGCAGAGCTCAAAGGACCCCTGTGAATCACTGAGCAACACCAGGAGGCCCAGAAAATTGCTCAAAAACATGAGTCACTGTTAAGAGCTCCAGCAGTTAATAAAGGTCTTTATGGCCCACATGATGCATCAACAAACCGGATTTCCGCTTGGTCGGATGAGTTTTGTCAGCGATGTTAATGACCTCACGGATGCCCTCCTTCCCGGTAGTGCAATACAGGTGTGGTCTCTTTCCTCTCCTCACCGAATGAAGGGAGAGGGCACCTTCTCAGACCATCTCAGCAACATTTACCACCTCGGCTAGGAGGTGGGCATTGGCAGGCACCCCTCACCCAGCACAGTAGGATCTAGACAAAGCCTGACGAATTACGACCTAAGGATGAAGGAGGGAGACCCACGGAGACCAGGAATTTATTCTTCAAGGAGTTTACTCTTTTTCTTAAAAACATTCTTTTAATTAGATTTTGGATATAAAAACAAAATCAATCTGCTGCTGTATTTTATTACTCTTCTGTTACGTTAGATTGTGCCCTTGGTGGCTTAGAACTGTAATGAGTAGAGTCAATAAAACAAAATAGCAGCCATCTTAAAATTGTTTATATTTTTAAAAAAGTGGGCCACTAACATCCTCTGTTAGAAAAGGCGGGGTTCCCTAATCTACAAGGTAAAAGAATAGAGAGTTCTATGGAGGCTACTTGCCTACCCCATATCCATTCTCCCCTTCTTTGTTAGTAACAGAACCTTGATTTTATTGAGTGTGGCAATATACACAGCTCTAACACTGCATTTCCAAGCTTCTCTTGCAGCCAAATGTGGCCATGTGACTAAGTTCTGACCAACGAGATGTATGCAGAAGTTGTCAGGTAGAATTTTTAACAAGGGAGACGGATGGCTGGCATGTGCTTTTTTCATATTCTTCCTCCCCCACCCATTAACTCTTGCTTCTTGCATGGAATGCTGATGTGACAGCTGGAGCTACAGCAACTCTATGGGCTCATGAAGCGACTGTGAGAATGGAAGTCACAGGTTAAGAATGACAGAAGAGAAAAGTAGGAGGAGCCAGGGTCCCAGATGACACTGTGGAGACAGCATAACAGCCAGGGACCTCTGAAATATTTTTATGTGATAGAGAAATAAACTTCTATTTTGTTTAAGACTTTATTTCCAGCTTCTGTCATTTACACAGTTCACATTGGTTACATCTGTTATAAAGGATCACTTAGGCACCAGTCATCTTATTTTACCTATTCTGTATTGCATCTTGCCTTTTTTGGGGGGAGAGGGGGACGTCTGGCTGGCACAGGGGATGCAAACCCTTGACCTTGCTGTTACAAGGCTGTGCTCTAACCAGCTGAGCTAACTGGCTAGCCTGACTCTTACCTTCTTAAACCAAGCAATAGTGAACATAGGGTTGCAAGATAAAATACAGAATGCCCAGTCAAATTTGAATTTCAAATAAACAACAAATAATTTTTTATTAAGAGCATGTTTCAAATATCGCATGGGACATACTTATGATAAAAAGTAATTCATTGTTTATCTGAGATTCAAATTTAACTGGGAGTCCTGTAATTTTCTTTTGTAACTCTGCTAGCCCTAACTGAATAGACTCTTTTTCCGCTGTTACCTATGTTGCTATGTGCAGTGATGGATAAGAAGCCTGCTAAGGTATATATGGCTCTCAGCTCTTATATGAAACAGGTCCAGAGTGCCATTTTTTTTTTTCTTATTCCAGTCTTTATAATGTTTCTGTTTCTTCCTGGCTGTTAGAGATGGCCCCGTCTGCCACTGCTCTGAGCATGCCTGCCTGCCTGTCGGAGCCCTTCCCCATTCATGGTGTGCCCTGGTCATCTTGGGTGGGCAACGTTCAGAGCTCGTTCCCTAGAACCAGAAGCTGGATTGACAATGGGTCCCCCCACTATTAGCTCTATGACCTTGGGCAAGTCATTTGACCTGTGTGAGCTTGGATTCCTTCCTATATAACATGAGGGGAGAGTCAGAGCTGCCTGAGGGTGATGTGAGGGTTAAATATGTTCAGGATGAAGACTATGCTTGGGGCAGCTCCTGGGCCTTAGGAAGCAATCAGTAAATGGGTGCAGCTGCCATGCGGTGGGCTTAGCAACCAGATAACCAAGTTGCATAAACAGGATCTGCGGAGAGAAATTCTATGAGTAAAACATGAGCAATAGGGGTGTTGAGGTTCCTGGGAGGAAGGGCCAGGGAGGGAGGCTGCAGGTGGGCCCTGAAATCAGAGGAGAGTGGAGCCGGAGGTCCAAGCCAGCCCAGGATGGGGGTTAAGTGGAGAGCATGGGTATTGTCATGGGCTGAAATGTGCCCCCACAAAATTCATATGTTGAAGCGCTACCCCCAGTACCTCAGAATGTGACTATATTTACAGAAGCAATTAAGTTAAAGTCATTAGGGTGGGCCCTAATCCAATCTGACTGCTGTGCTTAGAAGAAGAGAACTTTAGGACACAGACATGTACAGAGGGACGACCATGTGAGGACACAGGGAGGAGACAGCCATCTGCAAGCCAAGGAGAAAGGCCTCAGGAGAAATCAACCCTGCTGACACCTTGATCTTGACTTTCAGCCTCCGGAACTGTGAGAAAATCAGTTTCTGGTGTTTCAGCCACCCCGTCTGTGGTACTTTCTTACGTTGGCCCAAGCAAACTAATACAAGTGTCAAAAAAGAATGTTGTGGAAAGACAGCAATAGACTGAGCACCCAGGGGCAGCCACTCGTCCCTTCACCCAACAGATGCTGCTGTTATGGTTGTTATCTGTTACTGATGCCAGGTGCTCTCTCGGGCACAGGTTGTCTGGAGGTGAAGGAAGCCAACAAGGCCCTGCCTGCCCTCACAGCGCTGGCCTTCCAGCGAGAGGAGATGGGCCACAAGGGGAGTGACAAACCCGAGACTCCAGACAGCAGCAGACGCTGGGAAGAAGGTGGGGAGCAGGCAGAGGAGGATCCCCAGAGAGCATGGGCCAAAGAGGCCTCTCAGAGGAGAGGGCACCAGGCTGACCCCTAGAGGAGGGAAGGGGCTGGGTGGGCACGTTAAAGAACCCAAAGGAGGCCGCCACTGCTGGAGCTGAGCAAGGGAAGGAGAGGGTGCCCGGAGGAGGCAGCGGCTGGACCTCATGGCCTCATGGCCTTGGTGAGGCATCTGTGTTTTATCTAAGACGAGGACAGCTCTGGGGGTGTGGAGCCACAGAGAGATTGGCAGGGATGACTTCCATGGGCTGTGATCTGGAGAGCTGTCATGTGGGCTTGTGGGAAGCTAGCTTTCACTTATGGGTGGAAATTACAAGTCTCCGAGTGGTGGAGGTTATAGGTTTGCCTGGGATTGATGAGCAACGCCACTGGGCACAGACGGAGAAGAAAGGGAACGTCTTCCTTCCTTGCTTCCCTCCCTCCCTCCCTCCCCCCTTTCCTTCCTTCCTTCCCTTCCTTTACAAATATTTATGGAGCCCCCATGTGCCTAGTAAACAAATAAGCTAAGTGCTTAGTGTCAGATGCTAAGAAGAGAAATGACGCTGGGCAATGGGCAGAGTGACAAGGAGGTGCTGGGGTGCTGATTTGAAGACATCAGTCAGGGGAGAACCCTCTGATAAGGGGACATTAGGGCACAGACCAAGAGAAGTGGGCTCCTTGGGCAGAGTGGAAGGTGCTCATGGCTGAGATGGTCATGTAAAGGACCCCCAGGAAGGCTTCCCTGCATTGCAAATAGTTTTCATTTGGCTGCAAGGGCCTAAAGATGCACCTACTGTTCCTCTGCAGTTAAAGTTTCTTTATTCTTCTGCTAAACACAGGCACCCTAGGAAAGAATCTCCGCGTAAGCCAGCTAACCCCCAGCATCTTAGCAAAGACACATTAATGATATGTGGAGTACAAGCTAAACCTTAGTTTGTTCGGGGAAAAGGGAAGGGAGCAAGGACTTTGTCCAGCGTGGACAGAATTTGTGTATCTCCACTGCTCTGCACACAGTAGGTGCTCAATAAACACTTATGAAACGAGCGAGTGAGGAAACCCACAGAGTGGGCCGATTGGTATATGAACACTTATCATTCTGCTTAGATATACCAAGAGCCAGATTGGGAGGACAGGGGTTGTCATCCCACAGCTGAGGGTGAAGAAACAAGAGGAAGAAATAACGCGACTGTTCGGGTGGAAGAGTTCTTACTAATCACAAAATGCACTTGGCTTTGTCACCTCCGTGCCCTCGTGTGGAATTGCTCAGAGTAGAACGAACTCCATGGGGTGCAGTTATCCACTTGAACCATGTCAGAGGCTCAGGGCGGGGAAAGCCTTTATCTTCTGTTGACGATGAAAGCTGCCATCTTGCTCCCCTCTCCGGCGACTGTGGTTTTGCGTTGGTGGAGAAAAGGCCGAGCACATTGAGGTCATCAAAGAAGGCTTTACTCATCCGGAAAGAGAAGCCACTGTGATGCATTCAGCCCTCTCCAGTCCCAACCCAGATGTTTTGCTCTCTAAAGGTCGAGGGACTTTTTATGATTTAAGACACAAGGAATCTCCTGATCTGGGTGGTAATCTTCAGCTTAGCACTCCCGGCCGTCCGGAGGTTCGGCCTCATCCTAAAAAGGGAAAGACCCTGCAATCAACTGTAGAGGTGATGCTTTAGAACAACTTCCAGACAGAACACTTCCGCCAGCTTTAACCTAGTTTTCTCCTGCTGTTACTGAAAATAAAAGAGACAATGGGATTGTTGCATATTAACCCCACAAAAGGCAGCTGATGAAAAGCACTTCCACCCCCGTGTGTGCAAACTGCTCCTTGCCACTGTAGGAGACCCAAACAGGAACTAGACTTCACACATTTTTTTTTAACAAGGCCTAAGTTGACAGGGTCATTTGCATGCCAAAGCTCCAAAGTTGTAGGGGCTAAGATGAAATCTAGTAAATATTAGAACTTGCTCTTGAAGGAAGGGAAAGGATCACTGGGTTTGTCAAAACATGGCATGGGAAAGGGGAGGTCAAATGCAAGGACCCCCAACGTCGACAGTGTCCTAAAGACCCCCATTGTCCTGACATTTCTTCTTTCTTTTTGATTTAAAAATAAATTCTTGCTTCCTGTTAATTATTGCCCCGACAGGTGTTTTGTGATCACTACTGACCAAGCTAGATATGCAGGAATGTCACCCCTCGATTCCTAGGATGACCTGATGTGCGGATCTGTGCACTTAATCTTTCTGAGTCTCTCCGGTGTATTCATGCAGCAGAGCTGATCCCTGGTAAGGATGGCAAAGGCGGAGGCCCATAGTTAGAGCAGCCCAGAGCATACACCCCAAATGCCCAAAAAACAGCAGTAAAAGACACACATTGGAGATGTGCGTTGGATAGAAAATCAACACTGTAAAGTTGAGACAGGAGAATCTTGCAGTCCCAGTGCAATTAAGCAGAAGTGCGGCTAAAAGCACAAATTCTGGAGTCAAATGGCCTAAATCCTGCACTTAGTGGCTGTGTGACCCGAACCTCTTTGTGCCTTTGTTTCCTCAACTGTCAAGTGGGGGTGATAATGATGGTATCTACTTCAAAGTGTTGCAAGAATTAAATAAGTCAGCACAAGGAAAGCACTAGAAAGAGGCCAAGAATTCAGTAGATGTAACTATTAACTTTTTATAACCAAAGGCATCCATGTATGGCACCTTTACAGATTGGGATGGGGTTGGTGGCTGTCACATTTTTTTGCCATTGTTCTCCTATGAAAACTTTCATTGGATGATGTAGTGGGTTGAATTATGGCCCCAAGAGGTAGGTCAATCTGGAACCTGTGAATATGACATTATTTGAGAAAAGGGTCTTTGCAGGAGCAATGAAGTTAAGGATAGGGAGATGAGACCATCCTGGGTCAGAGTGGGCCCTATATCCCATGACAAGTGTCTTTATAAGAGAACAGAACAAAAGAGAAGGGAGGAAGACAAGCAGAGGAGAACACCACATGAAGACAGGGACAGGCGTGGGAGCGGTGTGTCTGCAAGCCAAGGAACGCCAAGGCTGCTGGCAGTCACCAGAAGCCAGGAGAGAGGCATGGGACAGTTTCTCCCACAGAGCTTCCAGAAGGAACCAATCCTGCTGACACCTTGATTTTGAACTTTTGGCCTCCAAAACCATGAGACAGTAAATTTCTGTTGTTTTAAGCCACGCTGTTTGTCGTAATTTGTTAGGGCAGCCCAGGGAAACTAATGCAGATGACATTCTGGGTCTCAAAATTGGAGGGGACTGAGGATTGCCTTGCATCTAATCTTGCCTCTGGCTGCAAGAAAACTATTTGGTGTTTTTCCTGCTTTCAAAGATTTGAAATTCTGTCAAGGGTCTGGATACTGTTACTGGCCAGCTGCCAAAAAAAAAAAAAAATTGAAATTCCTCACCTTAAGCCTGCATTTCATCTATCATATAATCTATGATATCATCTAAGGGGGGAGCAGCAGTGGTGGTGGTAAACTGAGTCACAGAACAGAGAGGTGATCACCAAGGTCACATGAGGAAGTGGCAGAGACAGGCCACTCACCCAAAGGGTGTGGTGACAGGTACAGCAAGAAGATCACAGGGCGAAGAATCTAAAGACCCAATTTCTAATCCAGGTGCTGCATCTTACTGGCCAGGCGACCTCGGGTGAGCTTCTGCATTTCTCAGGTCTCAGTTTCCCCACCGGTGAAATGGAAGGATTGGGCTACCTGCTCTCTAGGTTCCCTTCCACTGCAACACCCCAGGGTGCAGTGAGGAGGAGGAGGAGAGTGCAGATAGCCTGATCGTGGCAGGTCCTTGGCTCTGTCGGCCAGCATTACGCATGCTGCACAGCCTCACCTGTCCGACAAAGCCTCAAGTAAGCAAGGTGGGTGAGGGCGGCCAGCGTGACACTGTGCCCATGCTGGCCCTGGTGCACTGCAGCAGTGTGGCTGTGTCCCAGACAGGATGCAGGCAGCAGAGCCTCCTAGTCTGTTTAGAAACAAGTCACACACTCCTGATCTTACTCAGTAATGAAACGTACACGAAATTGATGCATTGGTCCTTCCAAACAATTTATTTAGAAGGGGAGTCTAAAC
>NW_007726464.1:623459-640241 GCF_000696425.1 Galeopterus variegatus
CCCCCCCCCCCCCCCCCCCCCGCTTCTACTTTATTATCCTTTCTCAGACTCTGAGTTTGTAATAAATTCAAAGCCTGGAAACATGTATTTCTCTCCTAACCCTCTTCTACCTCTTGGTGTACCTATTCTATATTATCCCTCATAGATTATTAGAATGCACTATTTTAACCATATCTGCATTAAAGTAATTTTCCCAATTAAATCCCTGTCTCAATCTTAAATTATATTAACTTGCATAGAGGCAGAAGAAGAAACTTTAAGAATCACAGATGCGTCAGGACAAAATTGACATTTGTGGACATCTTGTACAATTCACATACAAGCAAAATTTTAAAATGGGGTTTTCTTGAAGGAAAGCAAAAACAGAGATTTCCCAAACTGTTGAGAATGTAACAGCGGAGGGAGAGGAATTTTCCGACTCTTTTACCCTGGGTCTATCTCTGTCCTTCTTGAACAAAACAATGGTGTGATGCTGCTGACTCGTCCGAGGCACAGCCGACCGTCACTCGCTGCCTCTGCTCTTCCGAGCATCAGGCTGCAATTCTCAAACTTCTGAACAAGTCTCATCTTCTCCAGAATTAAGGATTAAGGGCCCTGCGAAGTCTCAGTCTTCTTTCCTGCAAGAAAAGCATCTTCAGGTGAACAAATCTAAGAGGTGGGGCAAAGCCTTGGACCTACTTGTGAGGCAGTGTGGGGAGAAAGGAGGCTCTTTGGAGATGTGTCTCTGCAAGAGTGGGCATCTTGCAGTGTCAGGGGTTTAAATTAAAGTGGGGGGGTGGAGGGGGAAGACCCCTCCCGCTGCCTGCAGTGTTGACTCTTGGCATCACTTCGGTACAGGGACCCAGCTGACACTTCTTATTTTGGGTCCTGCCTCTCCAGCATCAGTCTGCAACTTGCCGGCGTCTGGGCAGGACGGCAGCTGCTGATCAAAGGACAGAGGTAACTTTCAGGGAGGGGTGTGTTGGTTTTGGGATGCTAGATTCGGGAATTGACAAACTCCTTAGACAGACGGCAGAAAAATTCCCTTTCCTTTGGATTTCAAAAAGCTCTCTGCTCTAAGAAGCTGGAGTCCTCTCCCTGCACTTTGCAGAAACTCTGGGCTCAATGAACTCCATCCAGATCCTTCCCCCCATGGCTTTCCAGCAGAGCAATGTAGAAAAAGCTGAGTCAGTTGCTCACAGGAGTAAATTTAAAAAAATAATTTATAAACGCTGTTCGAATTATTTTTTTTAAATGGGGTTTCTTTCTCATGTTGGTTTTACATTTGCACTTTATGTTATAATTAAGCTACAAAGAATATAAGTTTGTGGAGGAAATTTTGGTGTTGGTTTTATGATTTAGGAAAAAAAAAAAACTACTCCATTGCAGTCCTGCTGCAGTCCCAGCAACCTGGTTTAACTGCAGAGGCTATCACGGTGCAGCCAGCCTCTCCTCTTTACCCTTGCCGGAGTCGGGTGTCTGATTCCACCCGCCCCACTGCTCCAAGCCCCTGTCCCCCACCTCCTTGCCCACCCACCCTCTGCAAAGGACCCCGGTAAGTGAGCTGATGTCAGTGACGGTTGGCGTTTGAAGGAGAATTTGGGCACTGCAGCTTTAAGAATGCCGTACTGCGAAATCTTTCTCCTTCAAGTGACTGCAGAACCACAGCAGTAGCAGCAGCAGCGGGAGGAGGCAGCTGGAGGAAGAGGAGAAGGAAAAGTAGGAGGAGGAGGAGGGTGGGAAGGAGGGAAGGGGTGCCCACTCTCGGGTCAGCTTGTCGGGTGCCTCAGACTGGGGAGCGCTCAGCCCCAGGTAAATCAAGCACAATCAGGACGTTCACTTTCGGTTAGTTTCCTTCTCCCACATGCTGGGGGCGGGGACCCCGCAGACTTACTGATGAGTTTAAGCTTAGTCCTTGCCTGGATGCGCGTCATCCTGCGTGTGCATTTGTGTCTGGCTAGCTGGCTCTTTAAGCCATGTGCAATTGGGCTGGAGAATGCGGGTCTGATCTCTGTCGTGATCTTTCTCCAGCCTGGCTTGAACCCTGGGAGCACAGATGCAGCCTGACTACCTTATTCTTGGGGGTGGAGGTTTTCTTCTTTGGGGTTTTACTGAGATGAGCTTTGGAGGGAAACTCGAAACAGAATGATTTGTGATCACAGGGACAGACGCTGCAGCATTTAAGAACAGGATGAACCCCCTTCCGTGTTGCTGGCAGGTGTTGAATGACGATGTCTGGGGTGCCAGGCAGTGGGGGAGGGGACTCCATAAGGGGCTCGTCTAGACGGGATCGCACAAAGCAGCAGAAAGCACACTTTGGGCAGTGTCTTTTTCTGGAGAAATGGCACTAGCAGCCCGAGGCATCTGAGCTCTGGTCCCTGGGACCCAGACTCCTGCACCCCCAGCCGAAGGGCCTCCCCAGAGCCAGTTGCTGCCTCAGTTGCTGCCAGTTGCTCCCCCAGGCTGGCACTGTTTGTGTGGCATTTTTAGACACGGGGTGCTTGGAGCCAGGTCTGCAATGGAGGTGATATCAGGTAGGGCCAACTGTGGCATCTGCCCAGGTGGTGCCAGGCACTAGAGGGTTGAGCTCCCTGTGATGCTTCCCACAGCAAAATGGTATCTTTTTACAAAAAAAAAAAAAAAAAAAAAATCTAGGTGTCACAGTAAATCAGCTCAAAAGATGAGCAGCAACCTCTTGGATATAAATTATCCAGGCAGGCCCCTGAAACAGTAATTGGGCAACACGGGCCAAGGCTGGCGGAGGGGCATGATCTCCATGGGTCCCTGCCTATGTTCTGGTTCTCACTAGAGACGGGAGCCTGACTTAAAACCTCAGCCTTAGAAAACTTGCCTGCACACTGGCCGGTGCTGCTGGTGTTGAAGCTCCTTGGGGCATGAGAGGTGCTCATACGAAACACTGCAGGATTTGGAGAAATGGGGCTCACAGACAAATATCTTATGGGTTCTTAGACTACCTAATCACCTAGACTGCAAAAGCACTCTGCAGGCTGAATGCAGCCCCCCTTGCCCCAAATCAGGAGCATCTTTCTACTGGCTGCTTTCACAACCCCATTCATCCTCATAGCCCTTTCTCTTGTTCCATTTAAAAAATCTATTCCCTGTATATTTAAAACCATCTTTGACTCATGCCCATAAATCTGCAGCAACTTTAACTTTCCAGACTAATGTTCTTGGGCACAAATGAGTTTGAGCCCAGCACACGCAAATGAGTCATTGGGGTCCCATGCACCAGGGTCTTTGAGAGAGAGAGCTGGAGAAAGGCCCCTGAGTCAGTATGGTGTGGTCCGAAGATGGAGCCTTGCTTATGCATCAGGTTGGACCCTAACCCACCCCAACCCCCAACCCTCAATCCCAAAAGCTGCTAGGATGGGCCTTTTGTTTGTGGACTTGTAGTTTTCCCTAGTCAGTGGGATGGAGGTGTCCGTGACCTCACCACCCTGGGGAGTGAGAGAACAGAGTTGGCATGCCCAGGCAAACCCCTCTCCCATTCGGTGCCTCCCTGCCAGCCTGGATGACAGGCATCCTTTCCATCTGGAATTATCCAAGGGAAAGACCTGCTGGCAATTGGTGCGAACAAATGCCACTGTTGGTCCCAGCATCCTGTCCATATCTGCTAGTCTCCGGTCACGTAGGGGGAGGTCACCTAAGTGAGACAGGAACTTCACAAAGGTGCTCTGAGGGGGAGCAAATGACCCCTGAGCCCAGCACCCTGACATGGTGGGGCTTGTGCAATGAACTAAACACACTGCCAGTAAATGGACAAGGGGCGGCTGCCCTGGCTTCTACAAACTTCTCATTGCGAGAGCCTCCTTCCCTCCAGCAGGTGTAGTCTGGGCCAAAGTGACCATATAAGATGGTTGGGAAGAGGAGATGCAGCAGCCAAGGTGACATGAGACTCTCAGAGATAAACAGGTATAGGGGGCGGGAGGGGCCTAGCTCCTGGACACTTGCATGTGTCAGGCAGCAGAACGGGGCAGCCCGCTGCTCAGTAGCTGGTAAGGCCGGAGCTGACCCAGGACAGTGAGGGGCCAGCACTTACCAGGTTTCCTCAGGCATAAAGTCCAATGCAGTGAACGAAGTGATGACCACCACCCCCTGGACCCCCGTGTCAGACCAACTAGCTTCAGGGCCGCCCTTGTCCCAGTCCACGTTAGATCCCGGTGGCCTTGAGCCTGACCCCACAGTAACATCTAGGCGTTCACAGGGGCCTGGGATGGACTTGAAAAAGAATTCTCTGTCTTTCCCCCCCCCCCCCCACCCGAGTCCCCAGAACAGGGCGCATTACAGTCCAGTAGTTATTGAGGGAAAGGATGAGGCTCCAGCTGGTCCCCAAATGCGGTGGGGGCTGTGGGTGTTTTGGTCAGATGTCCCAGGTGGACAGGGCTCCCCGGGACACCTCCCAATGCACCAGTGCTGACTCAGGGGCCTTTCTCCAGCTCTCTCGTGTCCCGCCCCCCGTCAACTGCCCCAGCATTGGCCAGCCGAGCCCTTGGCTGCCGGGTCCTCCGGTCCTTGCGCAGGGGCAGTCGGACTCAGGCTGCTGCGGGTCCTCCCCCAGTCCCCGCCGCCGCCGCCGCCTGGGCCAAGTCAGCAGTGCTGACAGCTGCGGGCTGCAGGGCGGCGGGCGATGCGGAGACCCTGCGCCACCGCTCCGGGCGGGCGGGCGCCTCTGCCGCGCTCGCGTCCCGACGGCCACTCCCGGCGGCTGCGCGCAGCCCGCGCCAGACCGGGCGGCGGCGGCGCTGATTGGCGCAGTGGAGAGTCGCCGGCCCTCTGGAGTTGGGGCTGCAGGCAGGAGCGGGGCCAGGGTGACAAGTGGAGAGCGCCGCTCGGGGCTCGTGCCCGCCGGATTCGCGGCTCCTCGGACGCGCCGTCTCCGCAGGCGCTTGGGGACTGAGCGCCCACCACGTGTGGGACGCGCGCCGGGGCAGCTCCGCGGGAGAATCGGACGGACCCTCGGAAGAGTCAGGAAGGCTTCGAGCCGAGCCGAGGGAGGCTGCGTCCCGGGCCCTGGCTTTGGATCTCGTGCCCTGAACCACAGACGCCAGTTTGGAAGGCAAGGCCGCCTTTCTGGTTGGGGGGTAAGGAGGGGATTCCCAACTCACGCATCCTCTTGGGTGAGGGCGAAGGGACCTTCCGGGACCATAATCTTGAATGCTCCCGCTCATGACTTCTGGGACAGCCTGGGAGACTAACAGAAGCTCAGAGGTGGTGGCAGAAAGGTTCTTCCCCCCCGATGCCACGTAGTTAGTTGCCTGAAGGTTGGGTATGGGGGAAGTCCAGCTTTCCCTGCAGAGGGAAACCGAGCCAGCTAACGTGGGTGGGGTCCAGTAGCTGCTGACACCCTGGGTGATGTGATGGGCTTAGGTGACAGGAGCCAAGGGCCTGGCAACAGAGAGGGCAGCCCCAGGGGGTCCAGACAGCACCTTCTGCCTGGGGGCAGCCTGTGGTGTAAGTCTTTATGCCAGCAGCATGAAAAGCTGCCCAACTAATTCCCGGGGGTGTGTTCTTGGCAAAAGCCCTGTCTCCCCACAAGGTGGGGAGCAATGTGACGCTGCTTACACGAGCCTGCTCTTCTGGGGTGCTCATTGTGTGAGACGGTTCAGAGACTGATGCCTCTTACTGTCCTGGACCCTAACTTCTGCTGAAAGAACCTCCATCCTGGTGGCTGCTTTTTCCTGTCCCCAGGCTTTGGGTTGAGTGTTTCCACCTTGGAGGCTGTCCTTGGAGCCTGCACTGCACTGGGGGGGGGAGGGGGAGGAGGGACTGGAGAGGGGAGGAGCAGTAGGTGGCTGGGGTAGTGGGGCCTGCACACCCTGCTGCGTGCTGATGTCATCAATTTTGGGGGCCTGCTTGGGCCTGTGGCTGCTCCAGAACTGGCACCAGGAGCCCTCTTGCTCAGGCTGGGACAGGCACAGCACTGCAGCTGCCAGTCTCCCTGACAAGGACGCAAGGAGAGGCGGATCTCCAGGAGACTGCCTGCACCCTCCAGGCACAGCCAACTGGCCAGCAGAGTCCCTGCAGCTCCTCCGGGGACCAGGGTATAAGGAAAAGGTGAAGGCCAGGAGAGCAAGTAGGCCTAGTTTTCCACTGCTGAGAGGATGCTGGTGGTATTCACCTGGCGAGGTGGCAGCACCCAGACTCTGGAAGAGGGGGAGTATCCGGGAGGCAAGTGGGGGGCCACAGGGAAAGACTCCAAGGTGCTGGTGGAATCCTAGGGCCACGGTAACAGATCCTGAGCCATGGCACTTCCCCACCGACCGTTTTTGTTTTTCACCCAATGCAGAGTCAACAGTTGCTGTGCTGATCTCATGCTCTGCAGATCTGATTAGGGATCAGATCCTGTCTTTTCGTGTATGCACATCAACTTTAATCCCGGCCACCCAAGGCACGGTAACCTCGCAGATGCTCTAATCAAAGCTGGAATATACTTAGAAATCATCTGTTCCAAGCTCTGAGATGAGGACGGTGAGCCCAGAGATCAACCGCCTTTCCCAAGGACACCGGAAGCTCAAGGCCGAGCTGGGATTCCCTGGGACATGTTCCGACCTAGCATGTGGAACGAAGATGAGATCATCAGCGTTGGACCCATCAGGCGCCCTGACTCAGGTGAAATAGGACAAGGTAAGGAAATTGGGGACCAGGAGGTGACACAAACCTGGGGTCCCAGTGCTGCTCCGGGAACTGAGCGCTGCCCTTGAGCTGGCTTGCAGCACCTCTGGTTTACAACTCTCACTGGGCAAAGTGCCAGGGGGAGAAAACATTAGGCTTCTTTTATAGTTTCTCCTCTTTTCATTTCTGGAAAATTGGGGCCACTTGAGTCCGGCCGCTCCCTGTGGGGTTGTTAGCGCTGTAAGTCAGGCTTCCTCCAGCAGACGGCGCCCGAGGACACGGGAGGGAAGCGGAGCAGCTCCCTACCCCGCATGGCTGTTTGGGGAATGGGGTTTTGAGTTTTATTGGGTCCTATGGGTTGAGGCAGAAAAGTTTTTCAGGATTTTGTTCTGACTCATAAAAACAGAAAGTTTACTTAGAAATTCCCTGCCATTCAGCATCTGTGTCATATCCTAGGACATCCCACATTTCATTTTCTCCATACAGAAGTGTGCGCTGCGGTTCTCATGGTTGGTTCTCATTTCTTAGGCTAGGCCCGATTAGTCATGTGTGTATCTGTTATCTGAGGACATGTAGCAATATTCCCAAGGAGGGCTGACCACCCTTGAATAGGGTGGCAAAAGATGGGTGGGGACAGCCCACCAGCAACGATGAACTCAGCATTCCGGTGCAGTTGCAAGATGCTCAGGCCTTCCTTGCACTGCGGGTATGGCTTGTGCCCACCCCTTGTTGGGGAATGTTACAGAATGACAGTGGCAAACCCAGACAGGGGTCCACGTGGGATTTGGTCTCACTCTTTTTCTACCAGCCTCTCTTTGATGGTCTGTCTTTCTGTTCTGGTTTGGGAGTTCTGTTCAGAGTCTCAGCACACTTTTTGCCCAATGAGTTTCCTCTTTCCTCTTAAATGGCTTCCTTCGTTCAGTGCATACTAATGACCCTAAGCTACTCAGACATGAATTCGTGTGACTACCCCAAAGGTAGCCCATTTCCTTATTTCAGGAGCTTACCTCTCTTCTGTATGGTCATATATGTTTTATAGACCACATCGTGTCATACTCGGGGTGACTTCTTAGTTTTCCTTAGGGCAAGTCTAAGACTGTGTTGTAAGTGTTCGTGAGCGGGCACCCTATGCTTGCCAGTGTATGTGCTGCAGAGCGGGAAAGCTGCCAGATCCCTTGCTGAGATTTAGGTGGTGTTTAGGTTAACTAGACAGAGATGGGGAAAGTTAGCCGAGAAATTTGACCAGGGTCGTCTCAAATGGGACCAATAGGCAAAACATAATTTTTTGACTCGCTGATGGCATAAAATTATGTTATCTCCCAAAGAATTTTTGATAGTACCTTCTTGCTAGTTCAGTTCAACTCAACAAGAATGTTTTGGGCACCCACTGATATGAAAATCAGGGCTGTGAGTATGTATAAAAAATATAAAGTATGCCTGCCTTTAAAAATCAACAGCATGTCACTGTATGAATCGGGTGGCAAAGCAGCGAGGTATAAGGGTCAATGTCTCAGTGACAACTGCTGCCTTTTCCTCCTTCCTTTTTGATCCAAGTCCCGGCCAAGAATGGAAACTTGGTCATTTGGCCAGTGTGCTAGATCACTTGACTTTAGAAGCACTGCTAGTTGACCTGTCTAATCCCGGGGCTCAGATTCCTGTTGCAGTGTCCCTGTCAATACCTGTCACTCGCTTTCTTGGGATATCTTGCTGCAGGGTCTGTCTGCTAGGGTTGGGGAATTTGGCCTGGGCTTTGTGTCCAAAAGGGCCTTCAGATTTTTATATCATTACTAATCAACAGCACACTTGTATTATATTTGGATTGTGTGTGTGAGTAAAAAACATTCTATTTTTAAAAATTTAAATGTTTAGCACATGCATTTTTCTAGCCCTATTTCGACATTTCTTCCTTTTGTAAAATCCCATGTCCCCTAAGATGGGGCAGTGACCAGGGTGTCTCATGTCATCTGAGAGACCCTGCCTTGCCACACACAAAGCATCACCTCTTCATGGTCTGCAGCCCAAATGTTGCAAATAGTCCATTCAAAGCCTCAGAGATATCAGACTTCCTTCTGTGTAATAAATGTGCTTATTTCACAACAGGGAGCAGACCAGGCATAACTCTAAGTGTGTGTGTTGCGGGGGGATAAGGGGGGCGTGGGTTTAAGCACAAATTTGGCCTTTCTTCAAAACAGGAGGGGTAAGACAGGGCTGGCTCATGATAAAATTGAGAAATGGGCCAAGCTTGTCTTTGATGCTTCCTGCAGCCCTCACCCCACTGGCCTGCCAGGCTACCCCATAGGCTCAAAGGGGTCCCAGGTCACCAAGGAGCCTCAGCTTAGCACCTCCCTCAGCTGGCAGCCTGAGAGCCATTGTGCTGTGCCTGATCTATCTTTCTCTTCTACCTTAAAAGTTTGCAAAGTCCTTTGGGGGTATCAGTGCACATATGCCTCTGCTAGGGCACAGGGTATCTCAGGCATTTCCTGGGGACAGCACTGCTTTCACTCACAGGAGGGTATTCCTCCCAGGGAGAGGACGCTGGTGAGGGACACTTTTAGCAGACCTGCCAGGTGCCCTGCACACTGCATTGATGTGCACCTGGCCCTGGAACTAGTTTGGTTTTCATAACTGCTTTGCCTCTTTGCTTCTTTAGGTCCCCAGAGGCCAAAAGTGGCTGTTCTGCCCAGGCTTCCTTCAAGGCCAGCGGGAGACACACAGCTCCAGCAGAGAAGCCTGTGAGTGTCCTCCATGTCTTCCAGCCAGGATTGGATGCTTTCAACATGCACTTTTCTATAAATAGAAAGACATGGGTGCGGCGAGGTCCGCAGCGGACTTCGATGAAAGGGGTGATGACTGCAAGCACCAGGCTTTGCAGTGCCCGGCGGAAGGACTGAGGACTCGGCGTTGGTGTGGCGGGGTAGGGAAGAAGGGTTCTGCTAGGGACAATGTCTGCGTCATTCCTGAGAGCCGTCCCCGAAGTCCTCATGTTGGAAGTGTTGATCTATTCTAGGATCTGAGTGCCTTTCTTTCTGGCTCTTTCTCTTGACCTCTGCTATCCCTTAGAGTAGACTCACCCTGGGTGAGCAGCCCATTCCACGAATTTTGGGGTTTCTTTAACATTAGCTCTGTTTAACTGGGCCCCACCTGTCTGTCCTCAGCATTCCTACTGCATTCCCCACTCCAGGACCTCGAAGCCCAGGTGGGGAATCCTGTTCGACCCATCCCTCAGTGGATGACCTTCTCTTGCATAGGACAATCCACATTTCCTGCTGGCATGGGTTCCTTTTGCTTCTTTTTTTTTTTCTTCTGGCTAATCTATAGAATAATGTGGTTATCTGCATGAGACAGAAAGTAATTATGCTACTCTTTTCTGAATTGGGAGGGAATTGTTGTTACTTTCCCCCTCCGTGGCCCCTTGGCTGTAAGAGCCTGTTGTAGCCATGGCCCAAGTCCCCCAAAGGAAATTTGCTCCATTGTGAATTCACAGCCTCTGGTTCTCGCTTGTCCTTGATGATGGTGCTGGTGACTGATGGCACTGTGCCCTGGTCTGTTGGGTTCCTTTGGTCTCAGGGAAGGGACGAGGGCTTCTTGGAAAGCGCCAGCTGCACAGGAAGAAGAAGCCAAAGTAGCGAGCCCAGCAGGCAGGAGAGGTGGGCTTCTGAACACCGGCCCCAGGCCTTCGCATGCATTTGTCCTGCCCTTGTGAGGGCTCGACTTCCTCCCGCGTGTCCACTCTTCCTGGCCCACTTTTTTTCCTCCTTACTCCCCACACGGTGTGGGTTTGCTTGGTAGACACTGCTTGAATCCAATGTTGGTTGACCCTTGACTTTGGCCTGACTCAGACTCACTGTGGCCCATCAGGCCTCTCTGCACCTTGCGACCTGCGCGGCTCCAGCCCCAGTGGTGTTGGCTTTATTCTTTCGGGATTTCTTTAGTGAAATTGGCCAGCTCTTTCTGTGCTAGGCCACCTCACAGATCCCTGGCAAGCCTGTAGACTGGCTACTTATGGACAGGTGCAAGCAGCTCCAGGCAGGTGCTGACACTAGCTTGATAAGATAGGAAGGGGGCAGCCCACCTGTTGTATAACTAGGGATCCCCTTTCAACAGGAAAGGGCAGTTTTCCTGGGAAGGAATGGTGAGCTTAGCAGGACTGTCACACGAAGCCTGAGTTCACTTTGGCTTTATGATATAGACAGAACGTCTGTTCAGTGCTGACTCAAGCTGGGGAGATGCGGCTTGGTGGGGAGAACCTTCTGGGTGGAAGGATCAGATGAACCAAGGCATGAGGTTGGGGAGTGCAGGCTGGTTTGTCTATTTCAACAAATGTTCATGCAGCACTTACTGGGCACTAAACTCGTTTAGATGCTGAGATGCAGCAGAGGACAAAACTAAGTTCTTGCATAAAGTTTACATCCTAGTGGTTATTGCTGGGGACACAATAAACAAGCATGCACGTCTATAGAATGTCAGATGGTAAATACGTGGACAGACAGCACAGCAGGTAAGGGGGATGGGGAGTGACCTGGGCAGGCCTTGTCAGTTGAGGGGTATTCAGTCAGAGACTGGGAGGAAGGGGAAGCAAGCCATGTGCGTGTCTGGGGGAAGAGCAATCCGGGACAGGTGAACAGCACGTGAAAAGGCCCTGAGGTAGGACGGTGCCTGGTGTGTTCCAAGATCAGCAAGGAGGCTGGATCAGAGGAAGCAAGGGAGAGAGCTGTAAGAAATGAGATCAAGAGTGAGTTGGAGGCCACAGAAGGGGCTCTGGCTTTGACTCTGAGTGAGAGGAGGAGCCACTGGAGGGTTTTGAGCAGAGGAGTGATGTGACCTGACTTCATTCTAAATAGATCATTCCTGGATGCTGTGTTGAGAGTGGGTTTTGGGGAGCGAGGGCAAAGTGAAACCAGTTAGGAAGCTGTGACAATCACTTAAACAAGAGAATGATGGTGGCTTGGACAAGCGTGGCAGCAGTGACTATGATGAGAAAAAACAGAGAAGTGTTTGCATTCTGTATGTTGAAAGTGCAGCCAGCAGGCTTTGCTGATGGATTGGATGTGGGGTAAGACAGGAGTCAGGGATGGCTTGCAAAGTTTTTGGCCAGAGCGTTGGAAGGATGGATGTGCCATTTATGGAGACAGAGAAGGCTTCAGGGGAGCAGCCTGGACAGGCAGGGTGCAACCAGGACTTTAGTTTTGAGTATACAACGTTTGAGTTTGGAAGTTGGGGGAGAGGTCACGGCTGCAGATACTAATTTAGGAGTCATCAGGGAACAGATGTTTTTGAAAGCCATGAGGCTGAATGAAATCACCCAGAGACAGAGAGTAGGTAGAGAAGGGGTCCATGGACCAAGCCCTGGGTCCTCCCACACAAAGAGGAGGAACCAGAAGAGGAGACTGAGAAGGAGTGGCCGGTGAAGTAGGCGAGAACTAAGACAGAGCGGACTGAAGATCCAAACGAAGAGAAAAAAACAGTTTTGATGATCAGGGAGGGGCCCACGGTGTCAAATGATGCTGATGGGCCAAGCAACCTGGGGACATGGAATCGACCAGTGGATTTAGCAACAGGAGGTCACTTGTGACCTTGATAAGATATGAATAGAACAAAAGCGGCTTTAATGCTGTCTCCCCAGACCCAGTGGGCAAGACAGGGAAGGATCTCTCAGACTGGGGCTCATAGTAACAGGGCAGGTGGGCACTGGCCAGGCAGCCTTCAGGTTCTGAAGACCTCAGCAGTTCTGGCAGGCCTGGCCCTTTTGACCACAGGTTTCAGCAGCTGCGGCTGCAGGGCCCAGGGCCTGTCCGCTTGCCTCCAGCGATTGCGGAGAGACAGCCTCCAGGCCCTTGCTTGGTCTATGGGCCGACCAGATCTAGTTTTGGTCCTGTTGTGAGCTGCCAGGCCTTCAGCACTGGGCTGCCCAGGACAAGTGACCCATCAGACCTTTGAAAATATTTTGCTAAAACTCAGCCACCTACTGTCTTCACATATCAGCCTGGGGCTCGTGTTCAGACTGCTGCGTTATGAACAAAGCACATTTGTTGGCTTCCTGTTGAAAGGCCTTCAACCTTCAACTAGCTCAAAGGACAATGTCGTGACCATAGAAAAGTCTCCGTACCATGTTGCATTTGTTTGGGGATTCCAGACTCCAAAAGTGCATTACCATGGAGACCCCCTACCAATACCTGCCATGTTTCACATAATGAACAGTTTCTCAACAAGATCCTTAGAGTAGGCGTAGGGGGTTGTCCTGGGGTCTTTCTCATGAGGTCCCTGAACATAACCAGAGACCAGCGAGCCTATGTGGGAATGCAGTCCAGGTTTGCAACTTATTGAGGCTCTGGCTTGCTTTAGGAAAGACTTTAGAGCTGTGTTGTCCAATACAGTAGCCTCTAGCCCATTGGGCTAATTCAACAAGTACTTGAATTTTAAATTTTTAAAAATTAATTTGTTTAAATCGTGACAGGTGGCTAGTGGCTACCCTAGCTATGAGATAGCAACTGGCAGCCTTGGGGTGAGTTGGTTCTCCCTGGTTTCTTTGGGGGTTGGGATCCTTGGAAGGAGAAAATGTCCATCCCATAATCCTTAGGACTGGAGCTTAGAGTCATTGTCAGTTTGGGCATTAAAAGAAACTGGCCCTGTTTCTACTTCAAGCTGGAGAAATGGGGTGTGCGAGTTACATGTATTTATGAAAGCATGTCAGCGGCAAACAGACCTGGGCATGGCTTGCTTTTCTGTGCTTGAGATGAGGGAGTTCCATGCATTACAATAAAAATGGAGGGGTTTCCACATGCCTGACACCTTTGTCACATGGTGCCCTCTGTGTCCTGTGGGGGTGCAGAGTGGAGTGGTTAACTGCCCTGCCTTTGGGGTCCAGCAGAGGTCCAAATGCCAGGCCTGTTGCTTACAAGTTGTATGACCTTAGACAAGGATGTGGGACTGAAACTTCTCTGAGGCTCAGTTATCATCTGCTAAGTGGGCATAATACTAGGGATATATGCCTTAAATAGCTGTCCATCAATCTATTGATTGATGAATTGATAGGTATCCCCTAAGAATAAGTTGACCTTTCTTTGTCCTTGATTAGGAAAGAGGTTGATTTGATGCATAAGCCAAAGAATGACTTTGGGATAAAAACAGACCCTTAAAGCTACATAGAAGTAAAATGTGCAGTCAGCATAGAAATGAGTATACTTTAAAGTAATTCTCCCCTTTGTATAGTATTTTGACTTCTTATATTTATTTGCTGTTTTTAACCTGGTGGTGAATTCTTCATCAACCTGACAAGTCAAGTTGGGCTTCTTTATTCAGAAATGGGGTCTTGAAACTGGTGCTTGTTGACTGCAAGGGCCTTTTAAGTACTAGGCAGGGTCTCTGGAGCATCTCCGACATGCCACCTACCCAACACACACACACACACACATGCACACACGCAAGCACGCACGCACACATGCACACGCTTGGCCTGTCCATCACCCCACTGAGCGATTCTCTGTCATCAGCGCTGCAGTGTGAAAGCCCTTCCTCCAAAGATCCCTTTCTTCTGCAAGGTCCAGCCTGCAGTCCTGTCTGCGAGGCGTGTAAGGGACAGTCTGCCTGGGCTTCTCGGCTACGTGCCCCTGTGGCCACCACAGCTAGGACCCCGGCAGAGATCACCTGCAGCCATAGGATGCCTAGCCCTCCTGTGTTCCCCACCACCAAGATGAGATCTTCTAAAGTTGGGGGAGTTAGTGTTTTAGTGTTTATCAAGGGTGCCGGGGCTTTCAGGCAACCAGCTGGGTTCATGCCATGTATTTCTAGTCAGCAAGGAAGCATAGGAATGGTGGTTCCTTTTTTTAAAAATTGAGATAAATTTACATACCATAAACTTCACCATTTTAAAGTGTGTAGTTCGGTAGGTTTCAGTATATTCACAAAGTTGTGCAACCATCACCATTATCTCATTCCAGAACATTTTCATCCTCCTCTTTTAATTCCCACTTTTGGACGAGATGGATCCATAGGCCCACTGGAGACCAGTACTCCTTGGGTTCCTCGCTTGGTTTTTCCATTGGCTTGGACCTGGATATTTCCCAAGCACTTTATTGAGTTCATTTCTCTCATCTTTGGTGAAAAGATAATCTCAGAGGGGGAGTCTGAGTAGGCAGCCACCACCAACTCTGGCCCTCTGTGGTCAAATTCAAGACCCAAAGGCTTCCTGGGGGGACTGGTTCTTGCAGCAGTGTCTGGAGTCGTGGGTGCGGGGGCCCCCCGGGGGCATAGCTGAAAGCTTGTGTGTGCTTCCTATGTGGTCTCCTCCAAAGCCGTCTTTGCCTTAGCTGATAAGTTAGAGGTGTGTGTATCTCAGGTGCTGTTGTGTGTGTATGTGTGTGTGGTGAGGGGGTTCTAGAAGAAATACAGATGGGCTTGGTGTTCTCATGCCTGGAGGGGCTGGGCAGAGGTGAAACAGAGTGTGGCAGAGAGGGCTTTGTAAAATGGTCCTTGTTTACACAAAAATGCTTAAAGGAGAAAAAAAAAGGAGGCCTGGACTTGGTGTGGCTTCTCTGGATGGAAAAGTGGATAAGAATCAGGTTATTTAAATTCTCTAGTTGGCAGAGTCTGGTGTCTCTGAAGGGAAAGCAAGAAAAACAGAGCCAGTGAGGGCAGGGCCACTCAGACAGGAGCGCTCCAGGTGTCTGTCCGCATGGAGCAGAGCTAATGCTTCCTCCAGGCCTGGCACGCCGGGTGCTCCGGAGAGGCTCATCAGATGAGCAGTTTGTAATCATCCTGGGGGGACGGTTCATTCATTCACTCACTCATCCCACAATATTTATTGCATCCATTCTGTCTGACGCTGATGCTGTCTGTATATATGAGGACACAAGCTCGGACTGGATAAGCAATTTGCTAAGTCGAGGCGAGATGGCAGGTGCTTAAGAGGAGGGCTTGGGGGTGTGAAAGGCATGAATTTCAGTCCCGCTTCCACCCCACTCCTCCCTGTGATGTTGGCCAAGTTCTATCTTTCTGTCCCCAATTTCTGTTGTAGAAGGTGCAGTACTAGTACTTATCTCAAAGGACTGTCCTGAAGGTTGAGCAAGATACATGGGGGAGGGTGTAGGAAGACGCCTGGCACACCGAGTGTTACTGGAGTACTATTGCCCCAGGTCACACAGCGGGTCACAGATGCAGGCCCTTCCCATGTGCTGCCTCCGGGCCATCAGCCTCATTTTATCCCTGAGTCTCTGAGGACCTGGGAAGGCCTTTTTCACCCCATCAGCCCCATGGTGAGGGCCACCTTGGGGCAAGGGTGGGCGGGGAACTGCCCCTTCCTCTGAACCGCTGGTGGGGAAAGGTAGGCCTGACCTACAGCCACCTCCTGCACCTGGCTCACTCTCTTTCTAGGATTGTTCTAGAAACCCGAGATTCTGGGAGACATGGGCTCCATGCAGGCTTATCCCTGTGAGCCTCGGGATCCTCATCCCTTGAATGAGGGGGCACCTCACACCTGGCCTCCACATGCTCCCTCCAGTGTGCCCAAATGTGATTACACACCTGGGCAGCATTTGCTTCTCTGTCATCTCCCCAAAGGACCATTTCTCCCAGTGCAGGAGGAATCCCCTCCTGCTCTCACTTCAAAGAGCTGTGGCTTCATGAGGCCAAGGAGACCACTGGCCTTCGGTTTTATGCACATGGAGATCTCCGCGGGCTGTGCGGGGACCTGCAGACTGAGTGTGCGTGAGTGTGGGTCTGTGAGGTGGGCTTGCTTCCGATGAATCGATTTCTGTCTTGGAACAACCCCCAGGCCAGAAACATTTGCAAAAGGAGGCAGGTGGAGACTCTGTCCAAGCTTCCTACCTGGGCGCGGTGGGACCCGAGGGCAGCTTGTTCTGGAAGGGTCCGAGGTCGAGACCGGGTCGGATTGTGTGGGGAACCCCTTTCCCACAGCGGAGAGGGGTCTTCAGGGCTGCCTCCGCACGTGCCTTCCTGTCAACCTCTAGGGCGTCCTGCCGCACACACTGGGCAGCATGCAAACGGCGACAAATGGGAGACCCGCGCCTAGCGGGCTGCCCCGGCTCCTCCCCGCAGATCCGCGCTTCGGGACCCGCGTCCGAGTTTGTGTCTCCGGGAACCCTTAAGGCCAGTGCGGGGTGCTGCGCCCTGGACCCTCGGCTGAGCCGATCCCTGCCCCGCGCGTGGTCCGCC
>NW_007726464.1:641720-645963 GCF_000696425.1 Galeopterus variegatus
GAGGGGAGCCCAGGTAAACGCTGCGTTCCTCGGTCTGTGGGAGAGTTTGTGAGGAAGAGGCAGGAGCTAGACCAGCTGGTCTAATCATCATCATCATCATCATGATAGTGAAAACCCCGTTCCATTGTGTAGCCTCCGTGCAATCGGGGGGAGAATTTCCAAGAAGCAACGAAATGCTCTTTGCTTTCATAGTGTCTGGAGAGAAAGAATTCCTTTTTTCGGGTTCTGCTTGGCTGGTGCGTTCTTGCTTCCTCGCCCTCGCCGTGGGTGCCAGGGAGGCTCACTGGTCTGGGGCTGGGAAACGGCGCTCCTGGCTTCCCCGCGCCCCTTACAACGTGAGATCGGAGCAAATACCTCGACCTCCCAGGTCCCCTTCCCCACCTTGAAAGTGGGGGTATTGACACTAGCCACCTAAGGTCGTGGTGAAATGCCAGGGAGGGGGGTCCGCGCTGTTCCCTGCTCCTGGCCTGGAGCGGCAGGAAGCAATGCCCCGAGGCCCCCTCTCCCAGGTTACGTGGACATGGCCCGTAGCAGCGGTACAACACATGCTACAGTGCCTTCCCTGTTTCTGTCAGGTGGGGCACAGGAGCAAGGCTCTGCAGAAAGACCCAGGGCCTTTGACCTCCTGATATGTTGCACTGGGCTCCTGGAACCAAGGAGTGGCTGGGCTTCCTGCATAAATGCCTGTGAAACTCTTTAGCAGATGCCAAAAGTCACATCAAGGGGACAAAATGGCCCACTGTAAGTTATGGGGGGGCCAGTTCTGCCTCTGCTTCCGGTTTGGAGAGACCTTTGGGACAAGTGGCCATCCCCCTGAGCCTCTGTGTCCTCTTGTGTGAGCCACACGTGCTGTGCAGTAATGGCCAACATGGGTGGCTGAGAAAGAGGGGAGGCGCCTGGACTTGCCTGCGTTACCCTGAAGCTATCCAGGAGTGGAGGTAGCCGCTGGGGGCAGCGGCAGCCGGTTCCCTGGGGCCCCTTGGCATCTGCTGCCACGTGGGTTAGTGGTCTGTCTCTTGAGGCTCCCTAAGCTCAGGACTGGCCAGAACTGCCCTGCCAACCCAGCTTTCTCTCAGGCCTGAAGCATCCCCTGGCTAGCAGGCTTGGCAGCCATAGGACTGTGCTTTTACTCCCTGTCCTGAGCCCTCGGCACACATGGCAAATTGATACCACTAAACCCAAATGGGCCCTGGAGTGCTACTCATCGTAGCATCGAGGCAGCACTTGCCATTGATCATGTGACCCGATTCCCAACCCTGCTCTTGTAACTGGCCCCTGAGCTAGGAGGTGTAGCAGCATGCAAGCATGCTGCCCTTGGTTGCAGGGCACACAGCCTCTGGCTAGAGGAGGTCAGATAGATGCATAAGAAAGTAACTAGGCAGGACTCATTCACTCGTTCAACAAGTATTTATGGAGCCCTTGCTATGTGCAGTGAGTCACTGAGGAGAAACTCGAGTAAAGATGAGGGGGGGGCTTTACAGGCAGAAGAGTCAGTATGTGCAAAGGCCCTGTGTTTGGTGTGTTTGAGAAAACCCAAGAAAGCCGGCGAGGCTGGAGGTGAACTTGTGTGACACTCAGTAATGAATATCAGATGAAAACAAGGAAGAGGTCAGACCCCTAAAGTTTGCCTTGGCTGTCGGACCCTTTTTTCCCGGAGAGCACAGGTCAGTACTGCAGCTACAACTGTCTGAGTGTCTGACAGTTATAAGTACTGAACGTTTACTGCAGACTCTGGGGGGCAGTGCCATGCATGTATATGATGTACCTGGTATGGATCATTATTCTCCATTCATTAGGCACCTCAGGACATGGCTTTAAAGACAAGGACCTGCCTTCCAGCCTCATCTCTGTTACCAGCTGTGTGAATTTGGAAATAGAACTTAACCTTGCTGGCTTTGGCTCCTCATCTATAAAACTGGGCTTATGATAGGACCTCCTTCCTTGAGTCATGGTATAAAATAGTTAGAAAATATGTATAAACTGCGGAGCAGGGTGCTGTGGTGGCTGTGAGTTGGCATCAGTGAGGACATGCCTTGCTTTCAAAGATATTTAATACGAAGAACCTTCCTCTATACTGCGATCATCTAGGGAGGTCTGGGGAGTTTGATTTTTGGATTGCAAAAATCTCTCGCTTCCCCTTCCTAAAAATTGGTGCTTTCATTTTTTTTTTCTTTTTGTTAACTAGTATTACAAATATTTAAATGGAGTAAAATGACTTGGGTTGGTGCAGAAAAGAAAAAGAACGGTCTATAAAGAGATTTATTTTGATTGGAGCATGACGTTGTTTGAGTACACTCTGCTCCACGTCCCTGGCTGTCCCTGGCTATGGGTTGCAGTACCTGGGGTGGGCAGATGGTACTTGACCGGAAATACTGGTGGAAGCTCCTGCCTCGTGCACTCACCAGAGCCCTCAACTAGGCTCTTCCCGGGGCCCTGCCCTGCCTCTGTGGTGCCAGGTGGCCTCTTGCTCTGCACTGTCACTTGCTGCTGAGAATGGCGCTGACTCACTCTTCCCAGCCTTCCCACCCCACCCAGCACAGGGCCCAGCAGCTCCAGCCAATTCCCCTCGTCCCCTCTGGACAGAGGGCTCCTCTTCTTGGCAGCTCAGCCACAGGCTGGGTGCACCTCAGCTCTTACGAGGAAAGTGGAGTTTCAGTGCCCAGTGGGGGGGACAGTGGACAGAGGAAATGGGGGGACCAGAGGAGAAAGAGCCAGCCTATGGCAGATGGGAGGGTCCTTATTAGAGGAGGGGTGCTGGCTGACTTGTTGAATTGAATGAATTCCTCATCCTGGGGTTAAACATCCTCTCAGGCCATCATATCAGCTGGCAACAAAATTAAAATGGACAAGGCTACCACTGCTGTCACTCCCTGTCATTATGAAATCCACCACCAGTGCAGAGCTGAAGCAAGTTTAAAATCCGGGACCACGTCATCTACCGCTGAGCAATGTGTTCCCTCGGCCGGGATCACCACAAGGCGGCGGGTGGTGAAGTATCTACCCAAACCCCAAAGCAAACATGCGTCCCTCACCTCTGTCCCCAAGAGACAGAGAAAGAGTCTTGATAGTTTGCTGAGAAACAGCAACTTGGGGGCTGTGTGGAATGTATGGCACCGTGGGTACCACCCAACCATCTCCTGCCCTGGACACCACCTCCCTGGCCCGGGCAGAGCCAGGTGAGGGATGTGGGGTGGGATGTGGAGGGAGCCTGCTAGGGTTAGAGGACAGCCCTGGTGGCCTTCTAGGGAGAAGGTGGGACGGGCCCAAAGTCCTATTTCAGCCCAGGTAGAATTGCATTTGGCCTTTTCCCTTTTGGTCTTGGGCATAACCCCCTGCCCTCTGCCCTGCAGCTCCGAGCTGCACTGGGGGACCTGATAGCTCTCCAGAGCTCCCCACTTTGGCACCTACTGAGGACTGTCCTATCCCCTCAAAAGCCATTTAATCCCCAAATACTTCAAAACTTCCGTAGGCCACATCATTCCACTCTGAATTTTTTTTAAAACAAGGAAACACCTCCCCCTGCCTCTCTCCTTCTCTTGCCTTCACCAAAGAATCACACCTTCCCCAAATGCTTCCAGAAACGCACGCTTTGACCACGTGCACATAGTGTTAATTATGTTCATTTATGTGAATTGTTTCCATTAAAGCCTAATTAATGTACTGGACGCTAATGCTTGTGCTTGTCCTTAAATATGTGACAAGTTAACTTTGTTAGAAATTGTATTTGAGGCAGTGGAGAATATAAAGAACGTTTCTGGGAGTGAGACGGTCCCTGTTTTACCCTCACTTCCTCGGTGGCACGGGGCCAGAATTTAACATCTTTCAACCCATTTTCTTGTCTTGGAATAAATCATTCCTGTCCTGCCTACCTCTCAGAGTCTCCAGGAGGATCACATGAAATGGGTCACTCGTTCCCAGATACTATGCTCCAGGTTCAGTGGCAAGACAGCCCGGCACTGCCCTCGTGTCCTTACAGTCTGGTCAGGATGACGAGGCAAATAAGTAACGTAAGTAACAAACATTTATTGAGCTCTTACAGTGTGCCAGGCAATGTGCTCAGCACTTTATGGATACCACTTATTTAATCCTTACAACAGTGCTGTGAAGTCGCCACTATTGTTCCCATTTTTACATATGAGGGAAACTGAGGCTTAGGGGTTATGTCACTCAGCACAAGTGTGGTCACAGCAGAGCCCAGCTTGAATGCATGTAGTATGACTCAGCATCTACAGTTGTGATCACT
>NW_007726464.1:646009-652256 GCF_000696425.1 Galeopterus variegatus
CTCAGCATACCCAAAGGGAAGGGGTCCCACAAAGGCGTGGACACCAGGAAGTGGCAATCACAAGGCATGTTAGAGTCTGTCCACCACAATTTCTAACTCCGTTCGATTGGCAACCATCGTCATCGTCATCATCATCATCTCGTTGGATTAGTTTTCTCTTGCTGTGTAACAGATTACTACAAACTCCGTGGCTTCGAAGACACACATTGATTATCTCAGGGTTTCTGTGGCTCGGGAGTCTGGGCACAGCTTAGCTGGGTCCTGTGCAAGGCTGTCATCAAGGTCTTAGCCTGGGCTCAGGTCTCATCTGGCAACTCGACTGGGGAAGGAACCTCTTTCAAGTTCACTCAGGCTGTTGGTGGAATTCATCTTTGCCTTTGGTTGGCTGAGGTCTCTGGCTTCCCACTGGCTGTGGCCTGGGGGCTGCTCTCAGCTCCTAGAGGGTGCCCACAGTCCTTGCCATGTAGCCCCTCCCTAGCCTCTCTTTACAGCACAGTAGCTCCTCCTTTAAAGTCAGAAATGGAGAGCATGTCCAACACTAGTCTGCTAGCAAGAGCGGGGGGTCTTATGTAACGTAACATAATTGTGGAATGACATCCCACCACCCGTGCCATATTCTGTTGGTTAGAAGTAAATCATAGTCTCAGCATACCCAAAGGGAAGGGGTCCCACAAAGGCGTGGACACCAGGAAGTGGCAATCACGAGGCATTTTAGAGTCTGTCCACCACAATTTCTAACTCCGTTCATGGCTTTTTTGTCCCTATGGTTTCTTGTCATGTCTATAACTTACAACTTACAAGAAAAGTTAGGACACCAGCAGCATTTCTGGCACTTTTCCTGATCCTCCCTGGATTGTAAGGATCTGCCCTCCAGGGAGTTAATACAGTCATGGTCGTTTCTATAGTTAAATGGTCCCAGGGATTGCGTAAAAGAGAAACTGAGCCATGGGATCTTGAGACGGAGCCAGCAGTGAGGGAAGAGAGAGCCCAGTGAAGAATTTAGACATTTAATTAAAACTTTAAAATTCACCCACATATTTATTTATTCCTTGATTCATTCATTCATGTGTTCACATGTCTGGCATGTTTTGGCTAGTTCCTTCCGTGTTATGTGCCCAATACCATGCTGGGGGTTGACACAAACAGTTGTCCCCACCACATCCAGGGCAGAATTAACAGAGAGGGTGGGTGGGACACCTGCTACCGGGGACATCACGGTTGCTTCACTCCCTGTGGGCATGGGGACCACCCTGAGGTTCACTGTCAGGACAAGTAGGCAAAGGGAACAGTATGTGAGAGTACAAAGGTGGGAGAGGGCAGGTGTGTGGGACCACCCCAAGGGGCTTGGTAATGCCGTGGGATGGGGGGGGAGAAAAGTAGCGGCCCCACCTCGCTAGGAAAGTGGGAGGGAGCGGGGTGTTGCCTCTTGTGGTCTGGGAGAGGGCAGGTGTGTGGGACCACCCCAAGGGGCTTGGTAATGCCGTGGGATGGGGGGGAGAAAAGTAGCGGCCCCACCTCGCTAGGAAAGTGGGAGGGAGCGGGGTGTTGCCTCTTGTGGTCTCTTGGGTACAGGATACCTTGGGATGGGACCCTCTTAAAGCCAGGCAGGCAGATTCCCAGGAAACCTTGAGTGTTTTAACAGCTGAAGAGTCTTCCTTTATGTACCAGAACTTTTCAACTGTATCGTTCTTGGTTAGAAATCTTTCTAGAATGTAAGTCATGCTTCCTTGCTTCTCAAAACAGAATAAACACAGTTTTTACCTTTTTCCCGCTGAGTCAGATGATCACTTGGAACACTGCTTGCTGTGCTGTGTCGTGTGCAGCAATTGCCTGAAGGCCCCGGCCACAGACCTCCGAGCTTTTTTAAGTGCTGGCGAGTGCGTGTTCTAGTATTTCCATTTCTTCTGTCATCTCTGCCTTTCACTTGTCTCCCCTTGGTCTTGTGAGTCTGATTTCAGCAGACCTTGCCTTCCCTTCTGAGTTGCTGCTTCTAAAGCACTGTGGGGTCAGAACCCCCGATCCCTGTTTAGGTTAGCTTTTTGCGTAAAGTACAAGTTAACTCGGTGGATTTTGAGGGCAAGCTGCCCCCACCCCGATATCAGAATAAGGGACAGGTGTCACTGGAAAACAAGCATCGCTTTGATGTATGGCTTTCCTTTATCATTAGTTGTGTAACTCGATATTGGACTTCAGCTAACCACAGAGCTGGGACGAGGGGAGTGTGCTATCCCAGGACAGTACTGACAACAGAATGTGAGATTATCGGCACAACACGATGTTGGGGTGACATCGTACATTCTGAGGAAGGGCAGGAACTTGGTCACAGGAGTTTGGGCTGCCCCTCCCTCCGGTTGCAGGTGTTTAACGAGTTCATTCATGACTCCAGGAGTGCATTCATTTCCTGGGGTTTTTGTAACAAATAACCAAAAACTGGATGGCTTAAAACAGACGTTTATTCTCTCACAGTTCTGGAGGCCAGAAATGTGAAGTCCGGCAGGGCCACACTCCCTCTGGAGGCTCTGGGAAGAATCCTGCCCTGACTCGTTTTGGCTTCTGGTGGTGGCCCCAGCATACCAGGGCCTGTGGCTGCATCTCTCCAATCTCTGCCTCTCGAGGGAGTGGCTTTCTCTCTGTGTGTGTCTTTTCCTCTTGTCTGTCTCTATTTATAAGGACACTTGTCACTGGATTTAGGGTCCAACCAGATAATCTAAGGTGATCTCATCTCAAGATCTTAATCTGCAAAGACCTACATCCACAGGTTCTGGGGATTTGATGTGGATATCCTTCCAGCCTGTTGTTCAGCTTACCACATGACTGGCGCAGAAAAGGGTTCAGAACAGTGCCCGACACACAGTGGGGCCACCGTTGATACTGCTGCTGCCGCGGCTGTATTATTACTCCTCCTTCCATTCATTCGCTGAGTATCCAGGTATCCGCCGGGCTCGCCGTCATGCTGGGTGCCAAGGGAGCAGAGTGCAGTGAGGCATGGCCCTCACCATGGGGACAATGCCTGCATTTCTGGATGTCTGAGGTCTGCCCCACGCACTGGCGCTCGGCTAGGTGGATTCCCCTGGCTGGGTCCACGAACCTGCCCATGCTCATGGTATTTCTGTTTTGGGGCATGACATTTCTAGTTCCAAGTGACCAACTTACAAATAAACTTCTGAAAAGTCCATATCACTGTTAACTTACACATGAGGGGTACTCAAAGGCAGTCTAAAATATAAGCATAATTCCTTACATTTACAGTTTTTGAAACACTTTCCCGTCTGCTGCCATCTGTGTTCATCCAGTTTTACAGACGAGACACCTGAGGTCATTAAGCTAAGGAAGGATTTGAACTTGGGGTCTACTGGTTGTGTGCAGGCTGGCCGGCGGGCCTACCTGTCTGCCTCCCCACCCTCCTTGCTGTCTCAGCAGACTTTCATTGTCTCATCTCCTGTGCCAGGCGTTGGGAGTAGGAACAGAAGCTTACACTCAGACTGGTGAGGAGGGGACACGAGTGAGCAGCCACCACGGTGCACTGATACTACGATGCTCAGGGTGGGCACTGGGAGCCCACCGTCCACAGGTAGCTGTTGGTGGAGCTGGAAGGGAGGGTGCCCAAGGTGCCCCAGGAAGGCACAGCATCCCAGTGAGCAGAGGGCCCTGGTCTGTGATCTGTCTGGGGGAGATTTCCCCTTCCGCTGCCCACCCTCACCCAGTTGTCTTCACTGAGCTGGTTTGTGGCTGAAACTCAAAAATTAGAGCTTCCCAAGTCACGGGTTTGGACACCTATACCAGCCAGCAGACAAAAAAAAAAAAATTTTTTTTTGAGCTCCATTCTTTTGGCTTAAGCCAGATAGAAAATTTATTCTACACCTAAATGTAAAATCCCTTGAATTGGGTGAGTCTCCTGCTCCACCAGCCAGTTTACACATCAGGGCATCTGACGTTCACCTGAGTGTAGGTTTTGCTCAGTGGACCAGGGGTCAGGCAAATCTGAGGACACTGAAGACTTGGAGGTGTGGGTGGGAAGTGAATCATTGGCATGTGGAGATGGGAACAGAAGGGACAACACTTGGTGATCCACAAACATCCTTCCTTTTGCATTCCCCCTGGGCCAGCCTCGGGCTATCCCACCACGTTCGGACATTGGGTCCTAATACTCTTCCTATAGACACTTCCCACTTGAGCCCCTTCCCATCGGATGGCAGGAAGTGGGTTTCCCCATTAACTTACTGCCCAGTGCAGTGGATTTGCATCTGCTTGGCTCCTGTCTCTCTTCTACTCCCTTCCCTCCTGCACTCCAGATCTCCATTAAGCCCAGAGCTGGCAGCCTTCACAGAGCACCGGAACCCCAGACTGGGGCGACAGGGAGCTGCTCTCCTCTGTGTGCCTCCTGTGGGCATCACCTCCGTGGCACAGTGACCTCCCTGTCCCCCTGTCCCGCCCACGGGAATGTCTCTTTTGCTTGCCTCTGCACCTGTACATTCTCACGCTAAAGACACACAGACAAGCTTCAGGTGATTATTCTGTGTACCCGTTTTCCTCTACAACACTTTACAACATATACCGTATCGCTGAAGTGTGACGTCGTTGTACCACATTGCATTTCTCATTTTACCATTGATGTTATCGGGAAAGTAGATGCTTCTAAAAATGGTAGGTGGTGTGAGTTGTCCCACTGGGTCAGCCTCACATCCACCCAGCTCCAGCCCTGTCTCTGGGTGTCTAAGTCCCTCTTGCAGGACAGGGGAACCTGGAAAGGTGGAAACACCTTTGTGAGTTATTCCCAAGGAGGGGGGCCCAGACCTCTGCTGGTGGAGAGAGGTAAGAAGCGGAGGCAGCAGAAACAGTGCCAAGCCTCAGGCACGAGGCTGAGGCAGGGCTGTAAACGGGGACGAGGTGGCGTTTGGCAGGCGGGGAAGCGGGCTGTGACATAGGCCGGGGGCAGAGCAGGGAGGCTGGCCTCGTGTGAATTGAGAGCAGGTGGGGCAAGGAGGCGCCAGGCTTAAAGGTGCCAGGTGGGGCAAAGCACGTCAGCAGCACGTGATTTTCCCTCTCACCGCCAGCCTCAGAGGCGAGCGATGGATCCAGAACCTCATCTGGATCTTGACAGCCTTTGTGTGTGCCAGCGGCATGGCATCTAGGCTACTGGGAGGCAGTTTCCGCATGTGTCCGGGGGCCGTGTGGCTCCTGCCTGCTGCCTGGTGGTTCATTTCCTCCCCTTTCTCCGCTCCAACTTCAAGAGGGAGCTCCGGGTTCCACTTTCCCAGGGTTTGGTGACAAGCTGGTGTTTCCCTGTGCTTGCCCTCTTTCCCACTGAAAGGTCTTGGTCTGCGGGCACTCAGGTGGGCGCGGGCAGGAGATGTGGGGTGTCAGGTGGGCAGCCTCGTCCCTCCCACCCGGGCTCCCCACCTGGAGCATCGGCGTGTTTTTCCCAATCCCTGACATTAGCTGGACACAGGCACTTGCTTAGCACCGGGAGCTGTCTCTATCAACTCTGACGTTTGGCCTTTTCAGTCTCATTTGGGGCAGTTTTCTGGAGTCTGGTGACAAGGGTCATTCTTAGTCAAGACCACAGTGGAGAGTTTCCCAAGCAGGTGGAAAGTGAGTGTGGGTTCAAGGTATTCCGCCCTCATTCTTATTGTTTTAATGTTCTCTCTAGAATTATAAAATTAGTAATACTTATAAAAAGTTAAATAATTCAGATGTAGATGAAGTTAATGGGCTGGGCTTTCTTCTGTCCTTCCCCCACTCCCTGTGTCCGCAAAGGCAGCCACTGCCATCCCGGGCCTGTGTCCTTCCCATCCACCCACCTCTGCGGGATGGTTGCTGTTGACTGGTGGCTGAGCTCTGTGGCAGCCCAGAAAAAACTCCAGGGAGTGTGATGTGCTGCTTATCTTTCCGGAGCCTCAGGCTTGGTGGGACACATGTGCCCTGGTCAGGGTTCAGTCCCCCCATTACAGAGCCTGGCATGGAGCAGCAGGAGCTCGGCTGACCCCAGGCCCCCCAGGCAGGCTGCTGCCATCTCTGCCCAGCTTGGGACTCCAGGGGCTCACCAGGCTGCAGTGACTCCAGGAATTCTGCTCCTCACTGTCCTCCCGCCCCTGTGGCTTGCCTCTGCAGATCCTGGGGTGACCAGCTGACCAGCTCGGGGTCTGGTCAGCTCTGCCTCCCTCCCTGCACTGCCTGCATCTAATGTGAGGGTGGACACAAGGCCCCCCCCCCCCCCCGCCTTGTGCACTGGGGACGGTGGCCTCTG
>NW_007726464.1:653227-665345 GCF_000696425.1 Galeopterus variegatus
CACAAGGCCCCCCCCCCCCACCGCCTTGTGCACTGGGGACGGTGGCCTCTGCATGTTCCACTGGCCTGGCAGGTCAGGAACGCAGAAAGATTGCTTTAATGGGCGAGGCTCTTGTTTATCCAGGCGAGACAAAGAATGTGAAAGCTTCTCATCACCTGTAAAGCACCTGCCATAGGAAGCCATCTGTTATGAGGACCATGAGAACTGTCATTGCTCTTCCCCGTAGCTTCACTGTGGTATCATCAGAGCCAGAGCAGCGGTGGGTAAGTTCTGGGGACCCAGAACCCCTGGCGAGGGGCCGGTGGCCTGAGGCTGGGACTAGCCAGGTGGCTTGCTCAAGTGGGGGTCAGTTCCCAGAGGCCCCTCCAAAGATGCTGACCCCATGAATCCTGGCCTCACACAGGAGGGAGCTGTCACCACCGTGGCCCTCTGGGCAGAGGGTCATGTCAGTGACTAAAGGTGGCCATTTGCCCAGGGCTTCCAAAGAAAAGAGAGAAACCTTTTTCAGTGTTTCAGAGCAGTTTTTCCATCTTGGTGCTACTGACATTTGGGGCTGTCCTGTGCACGGGAGGATGTTTAGCAGCATCTCTGGCTTCTACCCACTAGTAGCATGACCCCCCATCAGTGGTGACAACCAAAAATGTCTCTAGACATGGCCACGTCCCCTGGGGGACAGCAGTGAGAACTGCTGGACGAGGCCTCAGCAGTGGGCCTCGGTGGGCACTGCCCGGCGCCCGCAGCTGCCTGTCGCGGGGTGCAGCTTCCTTGTTCCTCCTCCAGAAGGCTGACCTCATCTGTCTGTCCTGCTGACTCACACAGCTCTAACCACAGATCCTGCTTTGGGGGATCCCAAATGACTTATCATGGGACTTTGTATGTAAATTTGGAAGATTCTTTGTTGGTAAGTTGGAGGCAGAAACCCTCAACTTCTTTTTTAGCACTGCCCGGCCGATACTCCTGAGGAGCACTGGCAGCCTGCGCTGAGCCCCGCCCGCAGTTTCACAGCCAACACCTCTGCAGTGCAGCTCTCTGGAATCACCAGACATTTCCCTCTTACCCCACTGGGTCTTGGCCCAGTGAGTAGAGAATGATCTCAGGCCCAGGGCGATCTGAAGTTGGTTAGTGCCTGGGCGGGTTTCTTAAGGCCTTTGACCCGGGGACCAGCTAGGGAGGAAGGCAAAGGCCTGGCTGTTTATGAGCAAGGAGTCAGGTCCCAGGACAGAGCCACTGGGTTGCTGCTCTGGGTCCCAGCCCTACCCCAGGCCCCTTGAGCAAGGCCCGTGTGTCTGCCGGCCCCTCTTGGGGGAACAGAGCAAGCTGCTGGCTTTGAGATGGAGCTTCACAGAGCCCAGGTTGCTCTGAGGTCAGCAGGCCACAGCTGGCAGCAGTCAGCCTCCTCCTTGGCCTCAGCAAGTGAGCAGGCCTGTAGCCCGGGAGGCAGGTGGGTGGGCTCTGTCTGAATTCCATCACTAGTCCTCTCTTAAGCCCCTTTCCCTGCCTCACTGCCTCCTTAGGGACATGGGTACTGGTTTCTTAGTAGGGGCTTTATGTGTTAGCATCCACCTTGCACTTGAAAACCCTAGTTACCAAAAGATCTCAGTGCCCAAGGCTCTCTTCTTGGGCTACTGCTGTTTCTGTTCTGCAGTGGCTCCTAGAGGCTCGGCTTGGTTGGCCAGCTCAGAAGCATGTGATTGAACTTGAACAGTGGTTGGGACTGAAAGGTCGGATGCCCAGGCCTGCCCCATCCTGGCCTTACACCCACGCAGAGCTGCATGCTCAGATGCTTGGAATCGACTTGTGCTTGTTGGGCATTGGGGACCAGACAGTGAAAGGGAAGAGAAGCTGAATCTGGCTGCTAAAGGCTCTTGGTCCTGGATGACAGGACAACAGCCACCAGCCCCACCAGCTGTGCCCACTGGCACACTGGTTAATACATCCCACCGAGTCCCCCTCTTCTAAACCAGATGGTACCCCATGTGCTCAGTGATCCTTACTGAAGCGGGGGGACGAGAGGGGTAGGTGGGCCTGTATGTGCTTAGAGCAGAGTTTTGGGGGTGACTGTAGTAGCTGAACTTGCTTTTTGCTCTCTGGGCCGCTCCTCCCACCTTTACCTGCGCTTTGCCTTGGTGGAGCTCTGAGTCTTCCGGATTCCAGCACCCATTGTAGCCAGTTTGTCGATTGCTGGAGTAAAGCTGCTTTCCCAAAATAGCCACCCGGAGAAAGAGCAGCCCTGGAATTTGACCCTGATGGTCACGACGCATGGCCTTGCCCAGGCTTCTGGCCACACCCAGCCTTACGCCGTGACCATCACCGAGGGACTGTTGGTTGGGTGTGGAGGTCAGGCTTTTTCCTTTCTCCCCCTCTTCCTTTTGTTCTTTGTCCACCAGCTTTAGTTTTAAAATCCAAAAGACTCAGAGGAGAGATGTTCCAGAGCTATTTGACCCTGATGGTCACGACGCATGGCCTTGCCCAGGCTTCTGGCCACACCCAGCCTTACCGCCGTGACCATCACCGAGGGACTGTTGGTTGGGTGTGGAGGTCAGGCTTTTTCCTTTCTCCCCCTCTTCCTTTTGTTCTTTGTCTACCAGCTTTAGTTTTAAAATCCAAAAGACTCAGAGGAGAGATGTTCCAGAGCCTGATTAGCTGGGGGGCAGGTCACAGCGTGGGAGCAGAGAGGGCAGGTGAATGTGCACCTGTGGAGGGCCCAGGTGCTGGCAGCTGTGCAAGGCCCAGAGGTGGCAGCAAGCCTAACAGGTCAGGCAGGTGGAGCCAGCCCTGCAGTTGCTTGCGGGCTACAGCTGAGGGTTCCTTTGGCCCACAAAGCAGGTAACCAACCCTTTTCTTTTTTCTGCTGGTTTAGTTCCCTGACAAATTCAGGGAACATTTACAACTTGAGAAAAAGGCCTTTGGAATTGAGGCGGAAATCATGAACTTGCTTGGAGAGGAATTTGTCATGTTTGTTTGCAGGATATTTGGCCTTGGCATTAGAAACGCATTTCTAATTTTCAGGTCTTTGGTTCTGAAAAGCAAATTTCTTAGAGTCTAGATGCTTAATGGCAAATTGGGGAGCCAAAATCCAGAAACGGTGAGGGTTTTTTGGTAACTACCAGGGTTTAGGTGGGCTGTTTTCCATCATAAGGAAGGGCTGGGAGCTGCTTAGCAACAGCACCTGGCTTTATGGGGCAGCTCTGTCAGTTCCTAATCAGAGAAGCACGGGAAGTGCTGGGCTTCCTCCAAAATCCAAATGTATGTTACAATCCCTTACTGGAGCTGGATTTTACTGGAAATTGCCGGAAGGTTTGAAAATCACCTCTCCTGTTAAGAAAACTGGACTTGCGAAACTCAGTTTCCTGTATTCTCACCCCAACTGCATCTTGGCCACTGGCTGTTCCCTTAGTTTCTGAGGGATTTCTGGCTCGAGGACAGGAGGGAAGGAGCCCAGGTCAGGGAAGAACAAGCCCGGGATGCCTCACCTGAAATAGGACTAGTTTGTCCCATTAGGCATCGTTGGGGATGTATTTCCCGACTTCCTCTCAACATGCTGCGTGTCTTCTGCTCTCTCACCGTCGCTGACCACCACCCAGATTTGTTGAGCCCAAGTGCTCTGCTGGGCGGAGGGGCCTCTTGCGAAGTGAAAGGCCGGGGGCAGAGATGATGGTCTGAAGCTCCCCTGTGGGGCGTACTCTGCAGCGAGAGGACGGGCAAGCTGCTTTTGCTGGCAGTGAACCCTCTGTGACAGAGACGTTGTTTAAGTGGTTTACCTTTTCTTTGAAATTCCAAGGTAATTTGTGATGCCACAATTGCTTAGATTATGGGATCTATCAGTTAGATTCCTTTGGCTGCAGGTAAGACAGAATTTCACTCAGAATGATTTAATCAGAACATTAAAAATTTTGTAAAACAAGTCCAGAGGCAGGGCAGCTTTGTGATAAGTTCCCGCCGGTGACTCCGTGATGTCGGGAGTTGGGTTTTCTCTGTGCTCTGCTCTGCCATCTTCAACCCACTGGCTTCATGTCCTGCCAGCTCCTCTCTCTCTGGCTTTTCCCAGGGTCTCACCTTATGAATGGGAAACCTTTCCCAGAGGCCCCGCCCAGCTTTCCCACACATCTCATTGGCCAGAATTGTGTCCCGTGCCCAGCCCCAAACCAATCAGTGGCAAGGGAGGGGGTGACCTCATGGGCTTCATGAGGCATGTGACTAGGGGCAAGTGGGTGGGTTACCTGAACCCAGTGAGGGTCTGTGAGCAGAGAAGAGGGGCGTGGGTTCAGGGCAGACAACCAACAGCATTTGCTACATCAGAAAATTTAAATTTATTCAGATTTCTAACTGATTTGGGGTAATACAGTAACTCTTGCTCTTCAAATACATGTATTCTTTTATGAAATGCTTAATACAAGGGTAGTTCTAGACAATCCTTGTATCTACCCTTAACCCTTTACTGCCCAGGGAGACCTCTCTTCCAGTAACCATCTGGACTACTGGTTTTCAGACATTTGAGCTTTTTTTCCTTTTTTTTTTTTTTTTTGGATGAACGTGCTGATTCTCAGAGTTGGCTGCTTAAGGCTGCATCCCTAAGAACTAGAAAAGTAAAACAGAGTCCTAAGTATTAAGAGGTGTTAGTGAATGAGTCTCCTGGCTCTACAAAGGGCAGAGGTAACAGGCTTCTGGCTGGCAGCCCCAAAGAGTCAGCCGGACCCAGAGACACTGCGGGGATCAGCAGAGGGACAGCCATGTGCCAACATCACCTACTAGGGACTTGCTGGCATCGTCTCTTTTCTCCTGGACAGGCACAGCTAGTTCTGGAAACAAGCGGGGGGGCCGCCACCGGGAAAGCTTGTTCCAAGTCAGTCTTTTGTGAATCACTCTCAAAGCAGGCTTTTCTCTGCCCCGGCTCCAACCTGGACCGAAGTCAGCCCCTCATCTGGACAGGGTCCCTTAAGCCCCTCGCCACTGTCATCTTCCTGCCACTTGACCTGGTTTTCCAGATGAGACAGAAGCAAGGGCAGAAGAATTCCCTCAAGCTTTCAACGTCCTTGTGAAGCGCAGGAGGACTCTCGGCTGGGGTTGAACACCTGCGGATTCCTTTCTGAGCCTGGCGGGGCGAGTGTGTGTTGCAAAACCTCAAGACTGTCCTTGTGCACGGTCCTTCTTCCCCCAGGATGAGCCCTTCTAGCACTATTCCGGTGTTCCCAAGGGGGTTAGATGAAATGACTGAATTTCCCTGCAGAGTGAGAGAGGACTATCTGGAGATACTTTTTATTTTTATTTTGAGGGCAGCTGGCTGGTAAGGGGATCCGAACCTGTGATCTTGGTGCTACCAGCACCACGCTGTCCTGAGTGAGCTAACCAGCCAGCCCTATGTGGAGATACTTTTAAATGAAAAGATTACAGCCCAGTCCTATCTGGTTTCTTTCATGAAAGTGGCTTCTCTTCCCTACCTTAGCTGTGCTGGTCTTTAATCTCATCAGAGGACATTCAAGCAATCTCTTTGTCTGTGCTCAGACAGGCATATTGTGTTTGGATCAGAGGAATGTCAAGTTTTGGGTTTTCTTTCATACAGATTGTGTCAACTGGGCTGCGCCTTTCAGGTCTGGGTGACGGCCAAGGGTAGCTACTCTGATGCGATGTGCAAGATTCTCGGGATCTAATCACGTATCTGGTTCCATCACTTCTAGAGCACAGGCAGGTTCTCTGCTGAGGCCTGCAAGGCCCACGCACCTACCCAACCCCACCCTGTCCCCTCCGTGCTCGTGGCCGTGGCCTCCTTGCAACTTGAGCCTGTCCTGCACCCTCCCTTTGTGCAGGTCCTTCCTCCCCAGCCCTCCGTGTCATGGCCCCTGTCCCCTCTCCTGACCTCCTTGATGAGGCCACAGGGGTGTCACCCTGACCAACTTCGCAGCACTGCTCATGGCTGTAATTTTGCACATAGGTGATTTCTTATCAGTGTCCCTCCCTGTGGACATTGGGGCCCAGGCCGTCTGCCTGTCCTCCCCATCGAGTTGGGACACCCAGCCCTGTGCCTGCACAGCAGAGGCACTTGTTGATGTGTGTTGGCTGCAGGAAGGGACATGTTCGTGCTTTCTGAGAGATGTGCTGGGGGACTGGGGAGGTTTCCTGAGTGAATTCCCACATCTCAGTGGGTATAGAGGGTGCCTGCTTTCTCTGAAATCATAACATCCAAGAGCGTCATTACCAGAGTCAATTTTTTCTTTAGTGCTAGAGGAGCTTAACACCCCCCTGGCAAAGATGGCTTCTGTTTTTCTCAAATTCCTCCTGGTTCCCTGGACCAGCAGCGCTAGTTCAGCAGCAAGACACATTGAAGGGCCCCTGAAAGGAGAAGTGAAGGGAGCAAAGCCAGAGCTCCAAACTGAGCCCCAGGTTTTTAACATCGTAGGTTAACACAGCAGAAGCTTGGCCTGGTCATTAGACCAAAGGCCTTTCTGTAGAAAGGAACATATATTTAAATCTGAATACATTCACTGTGACCTCAGGGTGTGACTTTTCTGCCTTGGCTCTGACTTGGCTGAAGACTCCTGATGTGGTGTGTTTTGTGTTTCATGCAACACCATCAAATGTCTTGCATTGACTGATTTACCCTTGCATAAAATCCTGGCCTTCTCCCTCTGACTGAGAAGGTTGTCCCTGGAGTCCAGGCCTCCTCTCGCTAACTGGGAAGATTGTCCTCTCCATCTAAAGGCCCTGGACTCAGGAGGAAGAGGAAGGACACCGATTTACCCTTGCATAAAATCCTGGCCTTCTCCCTCTGACTGAGAAGGTTGTCCCTGGAGTCAGGCCTCCTCTCGCTAACTGGGAAGATTGTCCTCTCCATCTAAAGGCCCTGGACTCAGGAGGAAGAGGAAGGACACTCCCACTGACCACCTGCTACCTGGGGTGGCAGCCTTCATGGGCAGACACCTTCATGTAGGTTGCTGCCTAGGTTCCAAAAATGGGGTTCTGTTTAGAAATTGGGGGCAGGGGCTGCTTTTGTGGGGCTGCTTAGTGGTAGAAGGTGCATGTGGTTTGGCTTGGATGTCCCCGAGGCCCCATCTTTTCCTCTGGAACTGTTTCTGAGCCTGAGGAGTGGGCTGGATTGAGGACTTGGCAGTTTTCCTCCATGGCGTTAGTGCTTGCTGGAGACCTCTGCCAGGGTGTAGAAGGTGCCCATCCCTGAGAGACACGGGCCCTTCCACTGTCCCCACCCGACCTTTGTTCTCTGCAGCAGTGTCAGGTGCTGGGTCAAGCTGGTGCATGGTCAGGAGCCCACATTCCGCCTCCCATACCCTGTCTCTGCATGGGCCAGCCCATCCCAAATGCACCTGCTGTGCTCATGAAGTCCAAGTGCGCCACTCTTGCCATGTGTCTGCACAGCTGTCTGCCTGCAGCATGCTGGGGCCCTCACCTGGTCCAATCTCAGCTGGGAGAAACTTTATTTGGGTTCTCACTTGTCCCTGTGCTTATTGGAAGACATGGTTACTGCAGATTGTGCCTTGGGCCATGCCTAGGCACGGGTTCTCACTTGTCCCTGTGCTTATTGGAAGACATGGTTACTGCAGATTGTGCCTTGGGCCCTGTCCCATGCCTACCAAATCAAACCTCTGGGAAAGGAGTTGGGAATCTGCATTTTCACCAAGCTCCCCAGATGATTCTTACACTGAAGCTGAGAAATGCTGGTCTAAGCTGATAAACATGCTCTGATGGGACTTACATTTGGGATATAATTTGATGAATTAGGGACATTTTTCCCCTGCTAAAAGATAGTATTAAAGTTCAGCTTGGTTTTTTTTTGGGGGGGGGCAGTTGGCCTGTTTGGGGATCTGAACCCTTGTCCTTGATGTTATAACACTGTGCTCTAACCAACTGAGCAAACCAGTCAGCCCCTGGCTTGCTTTTTAACCAGAGTATTATGGGTTTACCTGTCTGAGAGTGAGGACTAAGGTAAGTGCAAACTCCTGTCAACTCCCACCGGACACCTCGTTGTAGCCAGGACAGGACAACCTCTGTGTCCTGTCTCCTGCTGAATGTGTGTGGAGGTCTTAGAGAGGCTTTCACCTCTCGGGCAGAAAGGGTGCTGTTTCATGGGCGTGCTTTTATCTGCACTACTCTCCCTGGAACTTGGATTTCTGGGACCTCCCACACTGGGGCAGAGGTCACCCTGACCCAAGTGAATGCCCCTCCATGCCCCCACACCCCCACAGAAGAGGAACTGCCCTGTTGGTGGTCTGCACCCAAAACAGCTAGGCACTAGCTGGTAAAGCAACCCCTCTGTGCTGGTCAGTTTTCTGTGTCAACTTGGCCAGGCCACAGTACCCAGTGATTCAAGCAAACTCTAATCTAGGTGCTGCTGTGAAGGCATTTTGTAGATGTGGTCAACATCTACACTGACTTTAAGTAAAAGATGTTATCGTCTGTAACGTGGGCGGGCCTCATCCAACCAGCTGAAAGGCCTTGAGAGCAAAACTGAGGTTTCCCTGAGGAAGGGGAAATCCTGCAGGTGAGCCCCAGCCCGCTGGTCTGCCCTGCGACTTTCAACTTGCCCAGCCAGCCCCCCCAGTCACGTCGCCAGTTCCTTGCGATGCGTTTCTTAATCTGCCTCTCCGTGTGGTTCTGAGTCTCTGGCCGGGCTCTGACCGACCCACTCTCCACGCGGTGCCCGGGGCAGGAGTGGCACCACTTCATTCCGTTGCTTTCCTGCAGACGTGCCACTGACATGCTGGCCTTTTCTGACTTTTCCTCACCTAGGGAAGTGCTTTTTTTCCTCTTTGTCTACTAGTGAGGGCCTGCCCTTTGGGGTCTGCTGGTGGCCTCAGCTTTCTGCTCCATCCTTTCTTCCTGCCATTTCCTTCCTATCAGCAGGTCCCCGGGGAGAGGCGGATGCTGTGGACAGGCCAGCTGTGAGTGTTTCTTTGGCAGTGTCTTAGCTGGTTGTTGTGACTAATAGTGAAGGAAGCAATCAGCAAGTATACTGCCCTAGAAGTGCTACACGTTGTTGGGCCCCAGAGGGAAGAAAAAGGCGAGCGATGCCCGGAGCAGCGAGAGACGCCGGGACGCTGGAAGCTGAGCTCCTCCATGGTGGCCGGTGAGGGCCGGGGGGAGGCGGGCAGCCTGCTCGGGAGCGTTGGAGGGAGAGGGCGCGGGGGCTGGGGTGTGGGCAGCTTCTGGCTGGGAGTTGTCACATAGGGATAAGAGCAGCTGGCATTTACAGAGCATTTACTGGGTACGAAGCCCTGTCCTAAGCATTCTAAAAGTATTATATCATGAGAGAGTGTTGTCATCCCTGTCGTACAGAGGAGGAACCAACTGCAAAGAGAAAAAGCACCTGTGGATGCAGTTCATAGAGAGGGGGCCAGGTTTCGAACCCAGGCAGTCTGGCTTGAGACTCTGTCCTCCTAATTTCTGGCTCATGTCCTTAGACATGGGCCAGGCTACTCTGCTTTGCAGAGTGACCTGGAGGTGAACACCCCTCCCCCTGTGAGACAGATTTCAAGGGCAATCATCGTAAGTGCCTGTGTGGGCTTTGGGAGATGTGTCTGCCTTGGGGAGAATTCTTTTCAGCTAAAGCCAGGCCCAGGAGGTTGACGGCAGTGAGAAGCCGGTGGTGGTTTCTGCTCCAGTGGCGATGAGAAAGGTTCCTCAGCTGAGAAGAGTCAAGTTCTTTGGGTGCCACTGGCCCCACCTACAGAAGCCAGTTTTGGGTCCAGTGTACTGTGGGGTCAGCTGGATTGCCATGGCAACAGGAACTGGACCCTAGCCACCAGAGGATGGAGAGGGAAGACGCAGTTGTGGCTTCTTCAGGTCTTGGACCACACGGCACAGCCACGGTGTCCAGTAAGCCTGAGACAACCCATCAGTGGGCCCTGCACTTGGACAGAGCTCGATAAACCAACCTTAGGCCCTTGCCTTTTTCTCGCTAATGTTGATGTGCCCGGACATTGAGCCACGAGTGCCCCAGTTCTCTGTCTCACAGGTTTTGTCCATTGTTCTTCAATCTAGTGCTTACAGAAATTCATCCAAGCCCAGGAGGTGAAGCCAAGGGTCAGTGTCTTACTCCTCATACCTCACTGATGAAGACAAGCATCCAGGGTCATGTGGCACCGAAGGTGGGGGGCCTCCAGGACCTTTGACACAGGCCAAGGACAGCACCTCTGAGACCCCCGGGCTCAGCATGATCCCCCTCCCCCTCGAGCCACTGCCCAGGGCACCTCCCTGCACCTGCCGAGGCCCCATCGTGCTCCCCATGCCTGTCATGGGCACTCCTAGTGCTGGAGGAAAGAGGAGCCTGTTTCCATCTGACCACTCCGAAAGAAGGCCTCTGGAAAGGTTTTCTGGGATTCCAAGTCTATCCTCAACCTTGATAGGTCCCTCCTCTGGTCTCAACCAGTCCCCGCTTTCTCTCAGTGCTGGAGAGCGGAGCAAGGAGCCGGGCTTCCTCTAGCAAATCCCATCCCATGGAAATCGTTCTGTGTTTCTTCAAATAGACTGGAGCGCAGAGGGCTTGAAACAGAGAGGGTCCCTTTGTGACACACAGTGACTGGCCACACCCCATGCCCACTCGGCCACAAGCTCCCCATAGCTGCCCAGCCCCATGGAGCCAGGCGTGGGCTCAAGTGGGGCCGCTGGAATGCCCGGAATGCCCGCGCAGTGACTGACCAGTGCTCGGGTTCCTCGCGGGGGTGCTGACGCAGGCAGCACTCGGGGCTGCCTCGGAGCTGAAGTCTTTACATTTTTCCCAGTTTTAGGCAGTAGTAAAGAATGTCTGCCTTTGCTCAACCAGCAATTGATTCAGGGTCCTGAATTTTTAAGTTAAAGGGACACACTCTTGGTTTATGATCTTTCTAGCCTATTGATTTGAGTTCAGGTGAAATCATTTGCAAGTAACCTCTTTTTCTATCTAGCTTTGCTTTTAGGTATACCAGCACGAAAACAGATGAAGTCACCTGTACAAGTTCCTGGATAATAAATAAGGAAACAGAGACAGCAGTCTTTGCTTCAGATAAAACTGATGTCTTTGTGGTAATTTACTGTACTTCTGAGTAGGTAGGCTGTATTCTGTCTTTATATCCGATGTAGAAGAATGTACTTGGATACATATGTCTAGTTCTTTATCCTTCTAAAAATAAAGACAGGAGGGGTGGTGGTGACTCCGATGGAGTGATCTTAGAATGGACTGGGATAGAAAGGGGTTGCTAAATACACACAGATGCATGTACACCTTGAATTTGTGGAGTTAAAGGTCAAGTTGAGTGTATCCAGACCCGTGGCAGAGTGCATTTCTGCTTTGGGGAATGTATAGGCAGATTCTAGTCAGTAGTTGGAGGTTTAGAGAAAGGGACTGAGAATTTCATGGTTGGACTTGAGTTTGGAGATAGGTGGAGTTGGATGCAAATTTTATGTTTTTTTGGGAAAGTATTTGATCTTGGCTGTGAGGCAAAGTGAGATTTAAAAATATATTTGATTTTAAAAATACATGTGCGTATATATTTAATGCATTCTGTGGATTGTACCAATATCAGTGTCATGGTTTGGGTGGTATTGTGTAGTTATACAAGATGTCACCACTGGGGGAAACCCTGGGTGAAGGCTACACGGGATCTCTGTACATTTTGTTTTGTTTTGTTTTTTGCAATTTCATGTAAATCAATGATTATTTTAAAACAGAAAGTTAAACCATATATACTTACATCTGACTTAATGCGGTGTGATATCCTGGCTTGGATCCTAGAACAAAAAAAGGACATGAATAGAAAACCTGGTAAAATCCAAAAAAGGCTTTAGTTAAAAGTAATAGACCAATGTTAATTTCTTAGTTTTGACAAGTGTACCATGGTTGTGTAAGATGTTGTAACAGAGGAAACTAGGAAAAGGGTGTGAGGGAACTCTCTGTGCTATCCTTTGTGACTTTCCTATGAATCCAAAATTATCCCCAATTAAAAATCTATTAAAAACAAAAGTGTGTATTTATATACATACAAACTTATGTGTTACATTTGTACACAGCTAGGCACCCAATGCCCTTAAATTAAAAAATACGCTTTCTTCAAACAATGCCTTCTGTGATGGGTCAATAATCAAGGGCCCTTTCGACAAATGAGCTGCAGAATCATATTGCTCCCTAATATGG
>NW_007726464.1:665769-674870 GCF_000696425.1 Galeopterus variegatus
GTCCGGTATGGGGGCGACACTGAGGGTTGCAATCCGTTGCCGGACACGGAAAAAAAAAAAATACGCTTTCTTCAAACAATGCCTTCTGTGATGGGTCAATAATCAAGGGCCCTTTCGACAAATGAGCTGCAGAATCATATTGCTCCCTAATATGGCTGTATGGTCAGAGGGGACCCTACGGAGCTCTTAAAACCCAGTAGGAGCCCTGATCATATGGCAGGGGGAGTTAACTGTAATACATTCCCATTTTCCAGATCAGAAACTGAGGCACAGATGAAATCTGCGATCTTCTTTCCGTATTTGTCTGTGTCCAGGTTTCCTCTTCGTCTAAGGACACCAGTCGTACTGGATCAGGGCCCACCCTAATGACCCTATTTAAACTTAACTCTTTAAAGACCCTGTCTCCACAAACAGTCACATTCTGAGGTCCTGGGGGTTAGGACCTCAACGTATGAATCTGGCAGGGGGAACACCGTTCAGTCCTTAACAGGGATTTTTCTGGACACTTGAAAATTGAGCTTTAATAGCTTAACAACGTCTTTCCAGCCTGAAGTGCTAAGGGAGTGTCAACTCCAGGGCCTGCTGTCCATCCACAGGAAGAGGCCACACTGTAGACGTGGCCACCAGTAGAATGCAACTGTGGCAGCTGGTCAAGGGCTTGAGGCTGACGGGATTACTTAACGCTGGCTGTCAGACAGTCACAGGAAGAGAGGCTGCACAGAGAACGGGAGTCAGCTGTTTCCCAATCTGCAGGGCCTGAGCAAGAGGAAGTGAGTGTGAGCAGGAGGATTCGGGTCAGACATGGGAAAGATGCTCAGGCTGGTGGGAATCAGAGGTTGAGGTGATCTTGAGGCTGACGGGATTACTTAACGCTGGCTGTCAGACAGTCACAGGAAGAGAGGCTGCACAGAGAACGGGAGTCAGCTGTTTCCCAATCTGCAGGGCCTGAGCAAGAGGAAGTGAGTGTGAGCAGGACGATTCGGGTCAGACATGGGAAAGATGCTCAGGCTGGTGGGAATCAGAGGTCGAGGTGACGAGAGCCGGCAGGGACCGCTGGAGACCCATGGTCAGTCAGCTGGGTGGCAGGGGCCAGGCTTATGACAGTGGTTTCCAAAGAGCCTGGCAAGACTGATTCCCTGTCAGGGACAGGGCGCAGGCGTCTGTACCCTTAGCCAGCTCCCTGGGCGGGGTGCAGGTGACCAAGACTGGTAGCGAGGAAATCACTGTGGGAGATGGCCGATGGCTCCCCAGAGCTCATATACTTTTGTACGTTTGAAATTTCCCATAATAAAAAGTTTAAAACAAAGCAAAACTCCCAGGAGATGCTGAGGCCCAGCCTGGGTTAGGACGAAGATGGGAGGAAGGAACCTAAGCCTCCCAGGGCTTTCTCTGACATGACAGGAGCAGCGCCTCCTGGTGGCGAGCACGCGGCACTACTGGCACAAGCGGGTCTGGACGTGGAGTCTGGGTGTGAATCTGAGACCCGGACAGTGTGTGTCTGAGGGGACCATGGAGAGGAAAGCGAGGCAAGTGCTTGTACCACGGACCCCTCTGCCAGCCTAACAAAGCCTGAGGACCCTCAGGATGAAGGCATAAATTAAAGCAGATGGGATTGTAAAGCTAACCAATTACAGAGGGATAAGATTATCAAAATACTTGACAACACCAAATTTGGTGTAGAGTAGTACATATTCCTCTTATTAGCACATTAAATAAGACAGCAGCGGCTGGCCTCATAACGGCTGTGATTTAAAAGTAGTGATGAGAATTAATGATATTTTGAGAACTCTGTAACAATGCTAACATGACACGAAAACACCTGCGATTTCTGCTGTTAACAAGATCACAGGTTCTGCTAAACCCAAAACGAAAAACCTCCTGAGACGTTGCCTCAGGTTGCCCTCCAGGTTGCCTGACCACAGGCTGAGGACCTGCCTTAGAAACGCAGTCGAGGACCCGCTGTACTTCCCTGTCACCTGGCTGCTCCAATCCCATTATTGCTTCCATAAATATTGATCGAGGTCCCACTGTGTGTGGCAGATCAGGTCCTTGCCCTTATCAAGCATGCATCCTACAGGCCAGAGGATAAACAGAAAATACACAGAACAGATTCTACAAGCTCAACATCTAGGTAAAATGTCCCTATTGCATACATTATGTAATATGTAACAATGTTTCATGCATGTATTAGTCAGGGTTCTCCAGAAAGACAGAATCAATAGGATATGTTATAATTATATGAGAGGGATTCATTAGGGGAATTAGCTCATGTGGCTATGAAAAGTCCCGCGATAGGCTGTCTATAAACTAGATGCCGGTAGTGTGGCTCAGTCCAAATCCAAAGGCCTCAAAACCAGGGAAGCTGATGGTGTCCTTGGTGTAAGTTCTGGAACCCAAAAGCTGAAGAGTCTTGAGCTCTGATGTCCACGGACAGGAGAGAAGAGTGTGTCCCAGCTCCAGCAGACAGAGAGAGAGCTTCACCTCTTTCCTCTGTCTTTTGTTCTCTCTGGACCCCCAGAGGATTGGATGGTTCCCATCCCCACTGAGGGTGGGTCTTTCCCACCCAGTCCACTCAGACTCTCATACTAATCTCTGCTGGAAACACCCTCATGGACACACCTGAAAAGATTGCTTTACCAGGTTTCGCAGCGTTCCTTCATCTAACCAAGTTGACATCTAGAATTAACCTTCACAATGCGTAATTGATAAATGGTTATTCTGGGCTGGCAGGTTAGCTCAGTTGGTTAGTGTGCAGTGCTGGTAACACCAAGATCAAGGGTTCAGATCCCCACACCAACCAGCCAACCCCCCCCCCCCAATTTATTTTATAATTAAAAGTTTTCTTTTAATCCCATTTGCTTTAAAACCAGGTTTTTCAGCCTAGGTTAGCCCATGGTCAGTCCCCATTGGAAAAGCAAAAGAAATCACATCCTCTGGAAGATTCCGAAGGGCTTCTGGGGAGGAGGGGTGCTCATGCTTTTAATCTCCTCCCCAAACCCACATTAAGAATTGCTGCTTATTCGTAGCAGCATTATCCAGTATAGCAAGAGCTGAAAACGACCCAGATGTCCATCAGCAGATGTACGCGATAAACAAAACGTGGCCTATCCACACAATGGAGTATTATTTGGCCACAGAAAGAAATGAAATTCTGATACATGCTACAACGTGGTTGAACCTTGAAGACATTATGTTCAGTGAAATAAGCCAGACCCCAAAGCACAAACATTGTAGAGCTCCAGTTATATGAAATATCCAGAATATGCAAATTCAGAGAGACAGAAAGTAGATGAGAGGTTACCAGGGGCTGCGGGGGAGGGGACAACCGGGAGTTATTGCTTAAGGGGGATGGAGTTTACGTTGGGAGTGATGAAAACATTTGGGAAACAGCAGTGACAGTTGCACAATACTGTGAATGCCATCGAGGCCATGGAACTGTATACTTAAAAATGGTTAAAATGGGCGACTTTTTATGTTATATATTTTTTACCACAGTAATAATAAGGAAGTCACACTTTGAGCCACCTTTCTGGTTACACCGGCTCACCCCCATCTCTCCACACTTGGCCCCTGCGAACTCTCAAGTCTCACAGCTGAAACGCCACCTTTATGCTGACAACCCCCAAATTTCTCCGTCAGATAGGATGCCCTCCCCCCTCCCAGAATTCCAGGCCCCGCCCACTTGGCTTGTGTAGTAGGAATCTCACGGGGCCAGAACCTCCTCATAAACCTGCTCTCTCCAGGGAGGAGCAACTCTGTCCTTTAGTGCTAGGGGTCTAGAATCTTCCTCGATTCCTCTTGTGCTCACACTCACATCTGATCCTTTGATAAATCCTACGTTCTGCCCCCAGAACACACCCACCACCTTCATCGCCTGGATGACGCAGTAGCCTGTATTCGTCACCTGCTGGTTTTAAATGACGAGTCAGCTCACTGTAAGCCCGTGCAGAGCCCTCTAACCACTCCCACGTCACCCAGTGGGTCAAAGCTAAGGTCCTCACACTCACCACGGGCCCATCGCAGCTGGCAGCAAGATCCTCAGCCAAATCCACCTTCACACAGACTCCCCCTCAGTCTTCAAATCTCTCTAACTCCCCTTTCTGCTACTAGCCAAAGAAAACTCTGCTTTTAAAGGGTTCACTTGATTGGACCAGGCCAACCTGGGTAATCTTTGTATCTTAAGGTCCACTGACATTAATGATATTTTCAAAATGCCCTCACAGCAGTACCTAGATTAGCACTGGATTCAATAACTAGGGGACAGGAATCTTGCGGGCGGAAGGAGCAGAGGGATCTTTAGAATTCTGCCCACCCAAACTGGCCAGGACGGAGGTATAGGCTAAACCCCAAGTCTTTCACCGGATCATAAAACCTCTCTTCTGGTACCAGCAGTGTGTTTGAAGCCAGTCCTACCTGCAAAATGAGGCCCTGAATAATAGATGAAAACCTTTCCCCTTAGTGGCTTAGGTATTATTTAATATGCCCAGCCCTGCTTGGCCGAGGCAGCTGGGAACTGCGGTGCAGTGGCCGCCCAGGAGCTGTTGCAGTGGTAGAGCCAGCCAGCCCCAGGGTATGTGCAGGGTGTGTGCAGGCAGAAGGGCTGGGTGCACAGCAAGCCCGAAGCAACAGCATTTGGAGTTCAGGGTGGGGTGGGGGAAGGCTCAAGGTGATGGAAGAGAGTTAAACACATCCCACTGAGCCCTGTGTGCTCTTATACAAAAATACACCCACCAGATGGTGCCCTTGAAGAGGGGGGCCCCTGACTCCAGAACTCTGGCTGGCCAGGCTCGTCCTACTCTTTCATCTGTGTGGCCCAATGGTCACACGAACATGCCTGGGGTTGCACAGCTTCCTGTGGGGATGCTGGAGATGGGGGAGTATGGAGAGAGGCCCACATGGGCCAGCTTCCTCTTCCACGGCCAGTGCTCGCCACGGTACCTGGGGAGGTAGGGGCAAGATGAGTGACCTTAAGTGGTGATTTGGCAGTAACCAGAGGCAGAGCCTGCGCCATGCTCACCTTCAAACAGGGAAATGAGAAAAGTGGCCAGCCCATGTTTCTCCCAGAAGCAGGAGGAAAATCCCTCTTCTGTTTTAGTTTTAAAAACCATGTATGTGGCTTGTTACTGACGTTGGAGTTGACCTCAGAAAATAATTTAGGGCTCTTCCAAATTAGAGACTCCAAACTGTCACGCCTTTTTGCAGATGTCAGAGGAGGAGGATCTTGTGCCAGTTCCTGAGGGGAGGGGAGAGCAAACCAAAGTCAGTTGCTAGTCACTGTTATGGGGCCTTTCTGGGTCTGGGCCCCTCGTCCTCCAGCCAGACCACTGGGTTGTAAGGGAGACTGTCACAAAGTGTCAGGACATTGGACATGGCCCCCTTGGACGCTGCACATGGAGCAGACAACAGCCAGCTGGCTTGGCACAGCTGCTAGAGAAATGACTCAGGGTCAAAAGAAGAATCCATCTGAAGTTTCTTACCAATCCCCCCAAGACGAGTAGGGAGAGGGAAGACTAAAAGGCCAGAGATTAGGAAAGTGGCTGATGGGAAATGGCATGCCATGTGGGGTGGGAGCCACCAGAAGCAGCTCAGAGCCTGGGGTTTCTCTTGGTTTGCTCTTCTTGGTCAGGCCTCCCCAGAGGACCAGCAGCCCCTGGGCTAGGAGAAGCAGAGTCCCAGGAACTCTGTTGAGACACCCAGGGTCAGGAATCCCTGGCTCTCTTATGTGGGGACTACACTGGTTGGCTCAAGATTACCCTGGAACTTAAGAGTCATGATTCTTACCTCCTGATAATGATGCCTGGATCCACCTGGACAACATCAGCACACTCAGATGGTGGAAAATTAGCTTCAAGCTAAATTAGCTAAATCTAAGCAGTATGAGGCTATATCATTGCATGTATTTTCCATTTTTTCCCTCGTAGTGGGAAGTAGGAAAGTTCTTTGAATGTTGTTTTCCAGTGCAAGGAAAACCAAGCAATCTCGTGATCCAAATTGCCTGTAAAATAGCCAACTGCTCACCGGGGGAGGAAGGCAAAGTGCCCTAATCCCAATAAAGCAGGAAAGGTGTAGTCAGGCTTGACCGCAAACAGAGCGGGTTGCCAGAAGACCTACCTATCTTTTCCCCCTTATCCCCCCCAGCATCCTAAGGATTAAATGAATTGTACCTGGGGAGCAAGTCCATTCCAGGTTCTTTCCTGGCCACATGCCAAATTCCAGGGCTGGTTGCAAAATCCGAGCTTATAACTATTCACACCAGTAAAAATATTAAATGAATTGTACCTGGGGAGCAAGTCCATTCCAGGTTCTTTCCTGGCCACATGCCAAAGTCCAGGGCTGGTTGCAAAATCCGAGCTTATAACTATTCACACCAGTAAAAAGCTGAGACGCTTCACTGACAGAACTCTCAGCCAGGATCTGTTTATGGTCTGGGGTACTCTCACGAGGAGGTCAGGGGACTTTACAACAATCAGAAGTGACTTGAAAAGAAAACAGCTGCTCTTAAGCTCTCTGCAGAGCAAACTCCACATATATGTGCACATGCTACTGAGAATTGTCTTTAGTAATGTGGGTTTTTTTTCCTGATTAAAAAAAGAGAATATATGCTCATTTCAGAATTACTTATAATATCCAAAATCTGGAAACAACCCAAATGTCCAAAAACAATAGAATGGGTAAATATATTATTTATACAATGGAATACTATACAGCAACGAAAATGATGAGTCTCACAAAAATAATGTCAAACAAAAACCAGAAGATGCAAAAAAGGAACACAGAGTATGATTCCAGTTATATAAAGCTCAATGACAGGCAAACTACACTATTTCAGGGCCGGCCCGTGGCTCACTCGGGAGAGTGCGGTGCTGATAACACCAAGGCCCCGGGTTCGGATCCCATATAGGGATGGCCGGTTCGCTCACTGGCTGAGCGTGGTGCTGACACCACCAAGTCAAGGGTTAAGATCCCCTTACCGGTCATCTTTAAAAAAAAAAAAAACTACACTATTTCGTTTAGGGATGCACACATGGATGGTTTTTTTTAAAAAGCAAGAAAATGACCAAGGAGGAAAGAAGGGGGTTCGGGGAAACTTTTGGTAATGTTATATTTCTTACTCTGGATAGATAGTTGCTTTATTATTATTTATTAAACTGTACACCTGTATTTTAGGCACTTTTCAGTATGCATATTTCATAAAACGATGTTTTGAAAAGTTAGATACACAAAGATAATCTTTGCCATCTATGAATCAAATGGAAAATCAAACCTCAAGTACACCAAAAACTATAAAACATCATTTAAAGAAGTTAAAAAAAGACATTCCAGGCTCATGGAGAAGGAGATTTAATATTATTAAGATAGCATTATTCCCCAAATTTATCTACAGATTCAAGGCAATCCCTATCAAATTCCCAGCTGCTTTTTTGAAGAAATGGAAATTTGATCCTCAAATTGATATGGAATTGCAAGGGGCCTCAAATAGCCAAGACAATATTAAAAAAGAAAAATAGTGTTGGGGGACTCACACTTCTCTATTTCAAAACTTATTTCAAAGCTACAGTACCAAAATGGTGTGGTCAATCTGGCAAGAAAGAAAACATACATGCAAGTCTTCATGAGCCTGGATTAGGCAATGGGTTCTTAGATGTGACCCCAAAAGCACAACAAACTAAAGTAAAAAATTGATAAATTGTACTTCCTCAAAAAAACGTTTATTCTTTGAAGTGCACTTTTAAAGAAGTGAAAAGACAAACTACAGAATAGGAGAAAAATATTTGCAAATCATATACCTGATAAGAGTCTAGTATCCAGAATAAGTAAAGAACTCTTACAACTCAACAACAAAAAGACAAACTAATTTAAAAATAAGAGAACTGAATAGACATTTCTCCAAAGGGGATATGCAAATGTCCAAAAAGCACATGAAAAGGTGCTCACTATCATTATTCATTAGGGAAATGCAAATGAAAACCACAATGAGGTACAACTTCACACCCACTAAGATGACTATAATCACCAAGATAGATAAGAAAAAGTGTCCAGAGAATGTTAAAGAAGTTGGAGCCCTCACAAGGTGGTAATGTAAAATGGAACAGCCACTTTGGAAAACACCGGGCTAAGTATAAATTTACCTTATGACCCAGCAATTCCACTCCTGTGTATATAACCAAGAGAACTGAAAACATATGTCCACACAAAAACTTGTATTCAGATTAACAACCCAAATGTCCAACAGCTGAGGAATGGATAAGTAAAACTAGTATATCTATCCAATTCAGCCTTAAAAAGAAATGGAGCACCGACACGTGCCACAGCCTGGGTGAACCTTGAAAACATTAGGCAAGTGAAAGAAGCCAGACACTAAAGGCCACATATGGATAATGCATGATTCCGTTTATACGAAATGTCCGGAATAGGCGAACGCATAGACACAGAAGGTAGATGAGCGGTTACCAGCGCTGGTGGGGAGGGAAAATTGGGAAGTAACAGCTTAAGGGATAAGGCTTTCTTTTTGGGGCGATGCAAATATCGTAGAATTAGATACTGGTAATGGTTGCACAAATTTGTGAATATACAGTACCAAAAGCCACAAAATCGTGCAGTTAAAAGGGCCAATTTTATGGTATGTGAATTATCTCTCAAAGTATATATAAAAAAATAGAAAAAAAGAAAAAACCCTGTAAATTGGGAAGTAATGTTTCATTTTTTAAAAATCACACCTAATAAGCTATCAAACATAGTACTCTCACTGTCAGAAAACTTGCAAACTCCTGCCTCCCCAAGTCACCACTGACCGACCTGTGAACACCTGGGGTATCACGACTTACGCAGAGAGGCTCATATTCTAGAGCTGTTTTTGTCAGCGTGGAGAGAACGCCTCCACCCCCACCTCCCAGACGCCGGCTGGAAGGAGTGAAAGTAATGTTAGCCCTGAAAGTGCCAGTCCTTACCCACGCAGGACGGGCGTCCTAGCCATGTGGGAAGAAGAGCAGGGGCAGCCCTAAGCGGGGCGCGCACGGAGGCACCGGGACGTGGGGGGTCACCTAGGTGGCGGGCGGGGGGCGGAGCGAGGCCGGGGCGGAGCGTGGAAGGCCCGGGGGAGG
>NW_007726464.1:675881-679905 GCF_000696425.1 Galeopterus variegatus
GTCCGCGCTGGGCTCCAGCCTGCTGGTGGCCACGCACGCCCTGTGGCCCGACCTGCGCAGCCGGGCGCGGCGCCTGCTGCTCTTCCTGTCGCTGGCCGACCTGCTCTCGGCCGCCTCTTACTTCTACGGGGTGCTGCAGGACTTCGCGGGCCCCTCGTGGGACTGCGTGCTGCAGGGCGCGCTCTCCAGCTTCGCCAACACCAGCTCCTTCTTCTGGACCGTGGCCATCGCCCTCTACCTGTACCTCAGCATCGTGCGTGTCGCGCGCGGGCCCAGGGCCGACCGCCTGCTCTGGGCCTTCCACGTCGTCAGGTGGGTNAGCTCCACTGCTCTGGGACAGCCCATGTGACAAATGCCACAGAGGTCATCTATGGGGGACGGTTTGCTCACCACTTAGCTAACCCTGAGTAGTACTCCTAGCTCCAGTTCTCTGGAGGAGATTTAAATATCAGTAGGGGGGCCGGCCCGGTGGCGCACTGCTACAGTGCACCGCTTGGGAGTGTGGCGGTGCTCCCGCCGAGGGTTCGGATCCCACATACAGACCGGTTCCCGCTCACTGGCTGAGCGAGGAGCGGGCGCAACACCGAGGGTTGCAATCCCGGTGCTGGTCCCGGTCCGGTACGGGCGCGACGCTGAGGGTTGCGATCCGTTGCCGGACACGAAAAAAGACAAAAAAACCATGTGACAAATGCCACAGAGGTCATCTATGGGGGACGATTTGCTCACCACTTAGCTAACCCTGAGTAGTACTCCTAGCTCCAGTTCTCTGGAGGAGATTTAAATATCAGTAGGGGGCCGGCCCGGTGGCGCACTGCTACAGTGCACCGCTTGGGAGTGTGGCAGCGTTCCCGCCGAGGGTTCGGATCCCACATACAGACCGGTTCCTGCTCACTGGCTGAGCGAGGGGATGCCAAATTCTAGGAAGAGCTGAGCTCAGGACAGATGTGAGGGCTTTTTGTCTGCTTTCCCCTCCCTTGAGCTTACCTGGGGTCCCTGCCCAGCTCTGCCAGTCTGGGCATGGCGGGGGTGGGGAGTTTCTGATCATCCTTTTTCCTCTGGGATTGGAACCCCCGGGAGCCAGGATAGTACCCCCTGCCCAGAGCATGCATCTGTCTCCTCCATAGTGTGTAGAAAGCCTCTGCGTTAGGCTGATGGGGCTGCTGTAACACAGGACCACGGACTGGGTGGCTTAAACAACACACATTGATTCTCTCACCCTTCTGGAGGCTGGAAGTCCAAGGTTTGTCCTGAGGCCTCTCCCTGGGCTTGCAGATGGCCCTCTCCTCCCTGTGTCCTCCTGTGGTCATCTGTCTGTACTTGTCTGTGTTCTAATCTCTTCTTCTTATAAGGACACCAGTCAGATTGAATTAGGGCCCACCCTAATGACTTTAACTTAATTACCTCTTGGAAGATTCTATAAGGACAGCAGTCAGATTGAATTAGGGCCCACCCTAATGACTTTAACTTAATTACCTCTTGGAAGATTCTCACATTCTTGTCTAAAAATACAGTCACATTCTGAGGATCTGGGGGTAAGAATTCAACAGGTGAATTTGAAGGGGACACAGTTCAGCCCATAACAGCCTCTGATGGGGGGAGGAAGCCAACTTGGAGTCTGGCCTTGCTTCCCAGGCCAACACAAGTCAGAGCTGGGGCCCGGCGCCTCTGGCAGAAGCTATCAGTGCCCCCTCCAGGTGGCTGGTTCTGCTCAGGGGGAGGTGTCCTAGGCTTCCTGCATGCAGCCCTGGCTTCCTCTCAGCCACAGAGTCACAGGTTTGGAAAGGAGGGGCCTCATCAGTGCCTGCTGTAACCCACGTCAGCCCCGCTCTTCACAGCCTCCCTGAACATGGTCACGCAGCCTTCCTCTGTGGAGGCTGCTGGTTCAGCCCCTGGTGTTAGCATTGAGCAGGACTCCCTGCCCTTCCCTCCAGGCCTCTAACCCCTTCTCCACTAACAGGTCCTCTTTAAGATTTTTTAAGCATTTGAGAATAGCTCAAGGCCCAGTGTCTGTTCACATGCACCCCCAAGTGACCTGGCTCAAATCTCCAATCTCAGGGCACATGTGTCTACATGGAGCCAGGCAAGATCATCTTCTAGCTGTTCTGAACCACCCACATCTGGGCATCGGGGCAACCGCTTGGATTTCTAGGTTGTAATCAACTAAACACCTTGGTCTCCTCCCCATGTGCTGTTCCAAAGCTGTTTCTTACTTGTTCTGACTTTATTTTTTGGTTGGTGGCTTCCTTTTGGAGGGGAAAAAACTGTTAGGTGCTACATATCAGAATTAGAACTATACATTTCAAGAACGCTGGAATTCAGATGATCTGCAGCTCAGAGTGGCCACCTGGTCAGAGAATGATTCAGTTTATTCTTCTGAGATCACCGAAAACACTGACTTTCCTCTCACCCTGTAGGTTGAGAATCTGGGGAACCTTCAGTTCCTTTTTATAAAAAATTTTTATTGAATCAAAATTGATTATACATATTTTTGGGTTTCAACATTGACATCTGTTGATCAAATCAATATTGCTAGCATATATATCGTTACAAATCATACTTATTCTTTATACCCCTGTCCGATCCCACCCCATCCCCCTTCCTCTCCCCGTCCCCTTTCTAATCACCCTAGATTTCCTCTCTCCTTCTGGAAGAATAATGGTTACTCTGTTGATTTGCTGTCCAAATGATCTGTCCAATGCTGAGAGGTGTGATCAGGTCCCCCAATACTATCATAGAGCAGATATCTCTTCCATCACTCTGAAATGGGCCCCGTGGGGAGAGATGTCCTCTTCCTTTCTTTATCTCTGCTGGTGACTCTTCTTTTGTGAATGCACTCCAGTGGCTGGCGGACCATCTGCATGGTGGTAGTGGCATCTAGTCACCTTGTGGCAGCCATGGATATCATGGTGGCTGTGGTGGGCCACCCACACGGAGGAGATGATTTTGGCATGCTCCTTGGTGCTGGCAGTGTGCCTGGTTGTGGAGTGTCTGATCCCCAGCTCTATACCCCGAGTCCCTGGGTGGGCCCCGAGGCACTGGTTGTGGTGAGCCTGGTTATGTGAGGGGGATCTGGTCCCCTTCTCCATGCCCCAGGACCCTGGGTGGGCCCCGAGGCACTGGTGAGGTGTGCCTGGTTGCGGGGGAGGATCTGGTCCCCTTCTCCTTGCCCTGGGATCCTGGGTGGGCCCTGAGGTGCTGGCATGGTGTGCCTGGGTCTGGGAAGGAGGTCTGGTCCCCAGCTGCTAGCTCCATGTCCCCTGGCAGGCCCTGAGGCTTTGGTGGTGTGCCTGGATGTGGGAGTGGGGTCTGGTCCTGGCTCCAATCCTCGGGTTCCTGGGCAGGGTCCCAAGGTGCTGGTTGTGTGAGTGGGTCCTCCCCCAGGCCTCATGACTCATGTCCCATGGTAGACCTCAAGGTATTGCTGGTGTTCCTGGGCCGGAACCAACTTTTTGTCCTTTGCTTACTTCTAACACAGGGGAACTTCCTGTGGGAACCAGTACTTGAGCTGTGTGGTTGTTTAAATTGCTGCTTTGCTGCTGTTTCCCTAGGGAAGGCTTTTTGTGCAGCTCAGGATTCAATGGTTGACCTTATAGGTACTTCCGGATCTCCAGAGACCCGGTGGGTCTGTGTTCTGTAGAATCTCTGATCTGGGCCTGAGTTTTTTCATCCAACTGCACCCCATGCAATTCTGCATTCCCGACCAGTCTCCTCTGAGTGGTCCTGCACTGATTGGGGGGCAGGTCAGCTGTCCTTGCTGTGTCCCAGTGTTCTCCAGGTGTTCCCATCTCACCCACCGCCCGTGCTGCAAACACTTCCCATGGGATGGGCCCTGCGCTGGTCTCTTGCGATGACTCACTGGCCTCTGAGTGGCTCCCCTTTTTCAGCTGTTCTGGCTCCTCGCTCCTGTGTGGGTCCACGGGAACCATATTAGTGGTCTTGCTGTCCTGGGGGCCACCAAGGCCCTCTTCTCCCCTGCTGCCTCCAAGCAACTCCATCTTCAGGGCACAGCTGCGGCTTCTGCAGG